>NW_012115355.1:4262992-4263739 GCF_000951035.1 Colobus angolensis palliatus | reverse complement strand
AAGCTTCTAAGTCAAATGGGAAAAAATATACTTTTCTTATTCTTGAAGAAGTGGATATAGAGAACAAAGCTTCATCTTATCTAAAAAAAAAAAAAATAATAATAATAATAGTTTGCTGGATACCGACTAAATCACAAGGAAAGACCAGGTGCAGTGGCTCACACCTGTAATCCCAGCACTTCGGGAGGCCAAGGTGGGCAGATCACCTGAGGTCAGGAGTTCGAAACCAGCCTGGCCAACACAGTAAAACTACGTCTCTGCTAAAAATACAAAAATTAGCTGGATATGGTGGTAGATGCCTGTAATCTCAGCTACTCAGCAGGGTGAGGCAGGAGAATTGCTTTAACCCAGGAGTTGGAGTTTGCAGTGAGCTGATTGTGCCACTGCACTCCAGTCTAGGTGACAGAACAAGAACCTGTCTCAAAAAAAAAAATATATATATATATATACACACACATACACACACATATGCACACACATGCATATATATGCATATATGTATGTATATATACACGTATATATACATATATACACACATATTTATTTGAGCTCTCTAACACAAGATACTTAAAAGTCCTTGATGGCCTTAAGGTTAACCCTGTGTGTTTGTGTGTGTACATGTGTGTGTATATGTATATGTGTATGTGTAATAAAATAAAGGTTAGTCAAAAGAAGGCCTTGGATGTTTCATCATCAACCAATGTGCTTTCTGTATTGCTACTGCCTTTACTAATCCTCATATTATCT
>NW_012115355.1:4210552-4256641 GCF_000951035.1 Colobus angolensis palliatus | reverse complement strand
ACTGCAGCTGTTCCTATTCGGCCATCTTGCTCCGCCCCCCGATCATTACTTCTTTTTGCTTCTTTTCTTTAGTAGCAGAGTTCTGTTTTGCAAACTAAACCTTTCACAGAGTCCAATTAATTAAAATAGATGGATGCAGTGATGCACTATTTGGTAACTCTATATGACCACAACACCCTCAATTTTGCCACCAAGGAAAGCCCATGACAACTTAAGGTATAAAATTAACCACTACAGAAACAATAGCAACAATAAGTGCTTTTTAATATGTCATATGTGCACATAATATTCATTGCCTGGTTATATATAAGTTGATCATAATTATTTTCCATATAATTGCCACATTCTGTACTGTGTCTATGTCTGTGGCATCCATCTCAAAACTTTTGTGTGACAGTAAGACATCGCCTTGTTCTTAGTGTATTATAACATTTGTTGGTACACCTTAAAACCAAGTATGAGTTTGGAAATGCTTAGTTACTGTATATCATACATGGAGTTAAAAATGACACTTCCTCGGGTAGAATGTAAAGCAAATAAAGACAAATATGCATTGCAGAGACAAGGAGAGATAATGGGTCCATTTGAAAATAGTTATCTATGACAACTGTGAGGGTAAGTGACCATATGAGCAGTTAGAGAACTGAGAATTGAAGAGAAAAAAGCAAACAAATTAGGAAGAGCCAAGGCTCTCCTTCACTAAGGCAGATTCTCATTGTGGACTTCTATATAAGTGATAACTGTGAAGTAGAAATTGAAGTAAAAATTGCCTTATGTATTAAGATGAAGATGAATTACTTTTTTGAGAGAAATCATTTCTCCCCATATGTCTTTTACCTTGAGAAAATAAGAAAACGTGTGTATATCAAATATAGAAAACTTTGCTGTTAATCTTCCAACTAATGGTTGATATTATTTAAATTTCCTTTTGATCTTAACCTCAGATATATAACTTTTACTTAGCTTTATTACGTTGAATCTAATGTTTCTATTTCCTTTGTACTCAAAAGTAGCTATTTTAATTGCTTTCTGAGAGGTAGAACAATAATTAAATAAGAAAAGAAAAAAATGCGTAAGCTAAATTTTACCTATTTAGAAGTTACATAAACATTAATGAAACACACAAGATTGGTTTTTAAAAAAATCATAGACATATTTTCCTATCTTCACTGAGTTAAAATAAAATAGGATGAGATAAGCCTTATCTCCAGAAACGGGTTAAACACGTCAATATTGCAGCATGCTAAACAGAGGAGAGAACGTTAAAAGGTTACAGAATATTCTTTCCTTAAGGTCATTAGGAAAAAGACTCTCATAAAAGGTTTGTTTAGGTAAGTTTTACAATAAAGACAAGAGAAACACTGGTGAATCCAAGGTGACTTCCAGTCTTACTTTGTATTCTAGGGAATAACACATTTATTTTTGAAATGATATTTAGGATCAAAATAGAAGGAAGTCACAGAGACTGATCCAGCTGGCAATAGGGAGAAAATATTTCAATAATTCTGGTGAAACAGCAGGGGAAAGCAAGTTATTTTGTATGTGAGTAAGCAAGGAAAATAGTAGCTGAGCCTGAATACTTCTTACCTCAAATTGATGTAACACTGCTATGGAGAAATTCCATCTAGTCTTTAAAATGAGTGTGAACTAAAGTAATGTAAAAAGAAGCTAGCCAAGCACAGCTAATCAAAATCTATCAGAAAGCATTATACTTGGCATTGTGCTTGGTTCTATATAGAATCAAATTAAATGGTACTGGGATCTTACCCTCCAAAACACCAGCTTCCATTTGTCAACTACCCTTTTGCCTGTTTTTCTGATATTAAAATAAACTTCAATACTCAACAGAGAATATAAACTTCCTTTTTTGGAAGCAACTCTTGCTGGTTCAGTACAAGTGAACCTGTGATCTCTTATTTAGGGTAAATATGGCCAATAAATAAGAGGAAATATGGGGAAAATAAATTAACAGTGAATAATTAATCTTCTTTGTCAGGAGCAAAAATTCACTTGTGATGCTCTCCTGTGCACAAAAGGGAACATTTCTGAGTATGAGATAACCGTGGATATTTTGTATCTGCGTGTCCTACATTACAGGTGACATGAAAACGTTCCTGAAGTAGTGGCAATGCTAATGATTTTATCACAACAACGTGCTAGTACTTTCAGTACATTCAACAAATTTCTCCACATGACTCCTTCACACTGTTACAAGGAACAACAGGGAATCATTTGTGACAAACTTTCATTGATGAGGACAAATTCTGATGTGAACTTAGCTAATGGGCTTTCGTCTTATGAGGGATATGAAATGTGGGAGGTCAATAATGCCATCCTAGTTGAAGGAGAACATAAGGACACACACTATCCATGTTCAAAATTCATGAACAAAAGACATTCTGTTTCAATAATGATAAATTGCTGTCAGGAAGCTTATAAAAGGATATTCTCTACTTTTTCTTTCTGAACGGTTATTAAATATTAAACTGATGTAGGCATCATTTTGGTTTTGATGTTTAAGAAACATAATACCTTTGTACCAGAGACTAATGAAGATTAATTTACTTTATTGTTGCTCATGTTTATTTAGCCTGATAAATGTATATGTGTATGTACATGCACATATATAAATATATATGGGAGACATATCACGGAAACATCTTTAGCCTAGGGAGTAATAGTTCCTTCAATATCCCATGTCTACTCTTCCTCGCTAAAACACAAGACCACAGTCTATTGCACACAGGCCAGCACACATCTCCTGGCATAGTACAACAGGGTCAGAAACATCTAGAGAGTCATAGAATGTCAGTGTCACAGCACAGTCAGGGCAAGCTGATTGAACTTTGTTTATACTGGGATTGCAGAATGTTTGCGTGTTACTGAAATACTATTTTGACAGATCAGGAAACCTGAGTAAGAGGCTTTAAGATAAGTCAGACTTTATTCTTCAAGAGACCAGCACACATCTTTCAAGAAAAGAAAGAATGGTTAAGATGTGTTTAATAAAACATTGTGTCTCACATAGCTTACCTTCTAACCTAGCTTCCATGCACTCACATAGTGAGGCAAGAGGCCTGCAAGAAGAGTTAAAAAGAAATATTGGGACTTTGAAAATCTGATTCTTATTATTTAAACCATGGTTGTATTATTAATATAAGCCTTCAATGACTTTGCAAAGGCTGTTCAAGTGCAATAGCAAGGGAGTCAGCAGCATTATCATTTTTTCAGTGTTCACTGGTAGTAGATTTGCAAACTTGTACAATACAAGACATCGTCCTAGTGGAATGAAGCTGAAAAGGAAAGTAGAGTATGCAAAGTTGTGAAACACCACTTGGATGATCAAAAAATGACTTGGCAAAGGTGTAAAGGGAATTTAAGTTTTCATAGTACAGGCTTTAAGGCACATAAATCCTCTCTGTATTCCATTATTAAATATGTCTGTGGATCAAGATTAATAGTATCTCAGAAACAGAGATTACATACAAATAAGAACACCAAAGCCCATTATAGTCATCAATGTGGAATCAGAGTTTAAAGCCTTAACTCTCAGATTAATGTTCTCCATTCTTTAGATTCTTTTTCATTATCCAGGATAGCACTTCTAATATAAACACACATATTAAAGACACTATTCAATCTGCAGAAGATGACTATGCCCTAGTAGTATCCCTGCAGCTCACTTCGAATGGCTAGTGTCTGCATCTGTCTCTCTGCATTCTTTTTAGAACAGTAGATGGCTGCTTTGTCTAGAGGCCAGAAAGGCAAATGTGCCTGTGAGTTACAACTCCCACCCTCTACCCAAGCTCTTCCTTCACCCTTCACCCTCTCAGCTCTGTAGTTCCCAACCCACCCAAGTAGCTTCAACCTAAATACCCTGGTCCCTCACACTGCAAAGGTGTCTTGTAGCATTTCCCAGAATTTCCATAGGGGATTAAGCTCCACTTTCCCACGATGGGAACTGGCTTAATAATAATTTATTTTTTTACCCACCTCCTTTACCAGTATCACTTCCCAATTCCCTGCCACCCTACCTGTATTTCATGCAACTGCAAAATAGCCTATATAATTTTACATTCCTTTCTCAGGGTCTGCTTTTGGGGGAAACTCAATCACACTGCTCTATGGCTGTGTTATTAAATTTACTTTTCATGAAGCAGAATGTACTACAAAACAAAATATGGTATGGTCCCAATACATGATTTTGGAGGAATAAATGAATTAGAAACTATGACTTATGGAATTAGGAGTGCATTTCCTTCAGTCCATTTTTATCTGGCTAAATATTTAGCAAACGGGAAAAGAAGATAGTGTTGTGAAAATTTTGGTTACTTGGTGATATTGTCTTTCCTGCATCATTAAAAATGCTTAAAATGATTTTGAGACATCATTTTCTTTTATCAAAATATTTCTACAATACTATGGGCTTCCAAATGCAAGTGGAATATATTGTAACTTTTTAATATAAATAAACAGCTTTGTTTAAAGTTGGAGGCATACGTCCCATGGTGGTTTCCATCTGTTTATACACAGAGATGGAGAAACTGACACCAATATAGTGAAGTGATTGCACAGGGAAGTGGTGCATTGGAATACAGGATGATAGACAAATGAAGTTTTACATTGGAACTCACTATGCTGCTATCAAAGTAATAACATAAAATGTCTTAGTTACTTACAAACAGAAAGTAAGGCTATTATGATGAAATAAAAATAAATAAAAAAAAAATTTAAACCTCTAATTTCCAGAATGTTTCTGTGATATTTAAATATCAACATAAGCTAAACTTTTTCTGCATCATATATTTTCATAAGTTTTGTACTGCCACTTCAGTATGTGATAGTCTCTATTACTCTTTAGAAGATAAACTACTTCACAGTGATTTATAGAAATTGAGAAAATGTTTTGCTTAGAAAATAAATATAAGAAATCGTGATTGTGCATATCTGTACATTGTTCAATAGTCTTAATTATTACACTCATACCATTTTTGCATTGTTACTATATAATAAATTCTATATAGCCATATCTCAGATGTGTTTGAGTTTCTTTTTTCTTTACTTCTACAGCAGAAATCCAAGCCATCTGTATGTAATGGCCAAAAGCAGAGCTATTGCAATTTAAAAATTTTAAGTAAGTTAATGCAATAAAGATTTCAGGTGAAAGAAGAAAATATTTTACTGAAAGTGTGTGTGTGCACACGCATGTGCATGTATGTGTATTCATATTCAAGGCAGCAATAAATGTTCTCACTTTGCTTAAAACTCTATTAAGATAAAATAATCATTTCCACTTAATCAATAATTCAAAGCTAATATTTGCCTTTATTTATCTAAAATGAAATAATTTAGTATACTTCCTATCATTTTAAATCTACGTTTGATAATTGCTTCATATTTTAATTGAGAACGTGTTAGGAGATAAATGAGAAGAAAAAAAAGGTTTTGACATTCATTTATGGATTTCATTCATTCTGATCTCCCTCTCCCTCTATTACTACACAGGATAAAGTATATTACAATAGAAATAGACTGTTTATAATAACTATGAAATATGTATGGTGTATGGTTGTTGATATTCCTGAGCAGGAAGAATCATACCTAAAAATGACCCAACATAATAGAAGTGAATAACTTTTTAAAGTCATTATTTTTCAAAATGTATAATAATCATAGAAATCATAATAAAAATATATTTCCGGTGTTTTTTTGCCTTCATATTGATACTGAATTTATCATGTCAATTCTTCAGGAATTACTAGAAAGACAAATTTTAAGGGAAAATAACAAAAAACTATTTGTGAATATTTTTCTAAGCAATAAAAAGTGCTTATAATATATTGAAAGAAATCATTCTAAGAAACAGAGAACATTTTAACATAGATTATTAAAAATTAGAATTTTTTATAAATAAATCCTTCAACATATAAAAATCCTCTGTATATAGTTTAGGTGCTATTCATATGTATATGTGCATTCATGTACATATGTAGGAATATGCATATGTATAATATATTCATATTTATGGCATTTGTATTCATATATCAACTGGATATGGCATAAAATATAATGGAATCTCTGTAAAATTTCAGTTTACGGGACAAGTCAAGATACTAGTTTTTACAAATTATTTATTGTCTTCCTTATTAAATAAGTGTTTACTGAGTCACTATCATATGCAAAGTACGATGCTAAGCCCTGGGTAGTCATTGATGACATTTGAAAACAAGGTAATCTATGTACCCTGTTGGGGGAAATGTAAATTAGTACAGCCATTTTAGAAAACTATTTTAGTTTTACTTTACATATAATTACCATATGATCCAGCAATCCTAATTCTGAATATCTACCTGAACCTTTGAAATCAGTAAGTCCAAGAAATATATGCACTCCCACGTTCATTGCAGTAATAGTCCAAATAGCCAGGTTATGAAAACAACCCCAGTATCCATCAACAAATGTATGCATAAAGAAAATATGATATATATACACAATAGAATACTACCATACATCCTAAAAAAGAAATAAATTTTGTCATTTGTGACAATATCGATGGAATTGGAAAACATTCCACTAAGTGTAATAAGGCAAACATAGGAAGACAAATGATCCATGTTCTCACACATATGTGGAATCCAAAACAATCAAATTCGAAGAAGCACAGAGTAGAATGGTTGTTACTGAAGGCTGCAAGTGTGGGAGGATGGATTGTGGAGGAAGAATAAGAAGATAATTGTCAAGGGACAAAAAGAAATATTTGCACAACATGGTGAATATAGTAAAAACAATGTATTTTACATTTCAACATTACCAAGAGAGTGAATTTCAAATACTCTTATCACATAAATAAGTATTTGAAGTGATAGACATGTTAGTTAACTTGATTTAATTATTTTACATTGAATTCACATATCATACTATCACTTTGTACCCCATAAATACATACAACTATAATTTGTCAATTTGTAATTTTAAAAAGTAAAAAGGAAATAAATGAAAACAGACAAAAATGTCTGCTTTAATAGAGCATACAGGCTTGAGTATAAGAACATAACTATTTTCAGTCTTTTTATTTAATGTCCAGTATGTCTTTGGGCTTATTTGTGTTTCCCCACATATCTGCAAAAACTATCTATGCCCATGTCTGATCCCTGAAGGAAAAGTGTACTAAGTACTATCATTAAAATGTTATCATTTAAATTGTTAAAAATAACTGTACAATGACAGTTAGCTAGTGAAGTCAGTGTGAAAGACTGCCTTACATTAGTTGACCTGCTACATCTTCAACTGAATTGTTTAAACAAATGAGCTGGTCTTATTTTTTAATTATGTAAAATAATTATTAAAATGTCAAGATTAAACTCTATGCAAAGATGATACAGGGACATCTCTTTTAGGCTTCTAGTTCATTTTAATTGCATTATATACAATTTGAAATATTATGATATATCTACAGATTGTTGAAAGTTTTGGATTGCAAGAAATCTTCAGAAGAATGAAAGTAAGGGCAGAGTAGTAGATCTAGTTAGAAACCAGCTCACTTAGAAACATTGGGACTATCTAGTCTAATGATTTATTCTAAATTATAAGACATGCATCACATGTTAATTACTATGAGGATTGGCATAAAATATTATCAATTCAAAGATTCAAAGATCCAAAACAAAAAAAAAAAAAAGAAGAAGAAGAAAAATGGAAAAAATATGAAGGTACTTAATTTTAAGATCTAAGTAATTCAGTAAGCAATAGAATAAGAATAATTAAATTTTATTATTTTTCTTCGGTTTTTAATGAGAAAATAACAATAATCTTATCTATAAAATGAGCTCTGTTTGGTTCCTTCAAACATATATACTAGAAAAATGATTTTGACATAGAAAAGTCTGAATTCTAGCACTGATTGCTAACTGACATTCAGTGAAAAACATTCCTGAAATCCATTGACCTCATATCTTCAATCCTCTTTTAAGGATTGGAGTCCATAGATGCAAAATATTCTGCATATTATGTGATATATAATTGGAACTCAATATTTTTTGAGCCCATGCAAACAAAAATGTGTTACTAATAATATAGATAAAGATGGTAATTGATATTTTCAATTTGAGTACATAGTTACAAGTCATATCATTCTATTAATTTTATTATCAAGGTTTGTGACTTCAGAAGAGACAAATCTCTTACTCTGTTTAGAAAGTTTGAGAGCTCTCTTGAGAAGTGATGGTTCAGCTGAGTTCTGAAAGTAGAGTAGAAGTATGTCAAATAGAGGTGGGGAGTTATACAATGTTCCTGCAGTAGAAAGGAGCATGTTGTGAGCCATCAAGGAAGTAAGAAGACCATTGTTCTTGGAACAGAAGAAACTGGGGGAAAGTGGTAAAAGATTAGTGAAGAATACACCGTGAGAGATACTGTAACCTAAGATTGACTGAACATTTTGGATTTATTTTAATTAGAGGTACAAAACAATCAAACTCACCTTTCAAAATGATTTCACTGGCTGTATTATTTTGTATGGTTTGAGTTACATAGTATTGACTGACAGTGTGGAGAGAATTAGTGATGATATATCGTAGTGGTTGGAGAGGTAGTTAAGTAACATATCATGACCAAAATTAGATGTCTCAGGATCAGCGAGTTTATGCTGCAAAAACAAACAATATTAGGATTTTGTAGCTTACACAATACTAAATTTTCACTCATGTTACATATATCTCTAGTGTGTCAGATGTAGCTCTGTCCCTTAATTTCAGGTCCCAGGTAATGAAATAGCCTTTATCTGGGGCACTGCTGGTGGTTCTTGAAGAAGGAAATTGACAGAAATTGACTTCTAAAGCTTTTATTCTAAAGTATCATATATCATTTCTTCTCATATTTTACTGAGCCAGTCACAGAATTAACTCTGTAATTAATGGACAAGGGAAGTATTTTTAGGGAGAGGCACTGCAGGAAGCAAATTGGAATAGGCTAATAGTGAGACAGTCTACCACACATAATGAAGAGCTTAGTTTCTGTTATGTATCCTATGGAAAACTAGTGAACAATTTCAAACAGAAATGTATTTTAAGGTAGTACATTCATGTACAGGCATCAACACTAAGTAAGAAATATATAAAATTTTAGTATTTGTTACTCAACAAACCTATCATTCTGCTTTCTGGACTGTATATCTTAAGAGACATAATCATGATAATATATCCTGATACTATCCTAAATATTAAAGTGCTTGAGAGTTTCCAAAACACTTTAATATCCACAAGAAAAACATGTGAGCTATCTGGAAAGGCTTAAAAATATTTTTAGGAAGAGTCAACTTACCACCAGAGTACAATATAAAACTGTATATATGGAATTGTCAACTAAAAAGGCCACAAAAAGAAAAAAATGCACACAATAATTTATCTTTGTTTACTCCAACAATAACTAGATACAATATATTAGAGAAGAAAATGCATAGGTCTAAATGTAAAAATAACTGCAGGACTAAAGTGATTAGAAACAAAACTTTATAAATTAAAAATAAAGAACATTTTAAAAATTATAAACATGTTATAGTACCCTGAAAAAACCTAATGGTGGAAGCATGATGGTCTTTACTGTATTAATATACACATTAAATTTAATTCTCATTTGTGGACAAATACAATTTGGTAGAGAAACATCATATATTTTTGATAAAGTTCATCTGGAAAAGCAGTTTCACAGAATATCCAGAAAAATAATTGTGAAAAAAGAGTAGTTGATGATATATGTCCTTTTCTGTGTAAAATTATACAATAGAACGACAGTAACTGAAATAGAATGGCATCAATACCAAAACACATATAGATACATGGAACAGAAAGCCTCATATTTATGAAATATAATATAAAGTGTTGATTTTAATAAATTAGCTACTAATTTAAAAAGCAAATAAATTAGAAGGTTATTTGAATTAATATAACCAATTCAAGACTAAAATTAATATTTAATTTATATTATTTCATGTAATTGGGTAAGGTTTTTCTAAACTAAAATACATAGAGCAGAAAACATAAAAATAAATTCTGACAGTTGTACTTCACTTCTTCTCCCCACATTTTCCATTTTTGATGTTACCATTTACATCTCTTTACATACCATATCCTTTAATGAATTATTGTAGCTATTATTATTATTATTATTATTATTTTGAGACAGGATCTTGCTCTGTCATCCAGGTTCGAGTGCAATGGCACGATCTTCGCTCACTGCCACCTCCGCCTCCCAGGTTCAAGCAATTATCCTGCCTCAGTCTCCCGAGTAGCTGGAATTACAGGCATGTATCACCATGCCTGACTAATTTTTGTATTTTTAGTAGAGACGGTGTTTCACCATGTTGACCATATTGGTCTTGAATTCCTGACCTCAGATGATCCACCTGCCTTGGCCTCCCAAAGTGCTGGGATTATAGGCATGAGCCACTGCACATGGTCACTATTACTATTTTAATAGTTTTGTCTTTTAACCTCCATATTAAAGATAGCAGTAAGACAAGCCTGGTGGTGATGAATTCCCTTCACATCTTGTTGTTGTTCTGGAGTGTTTTTGTCTTTCATTTCCAAAGGACATATTTGCTGTGCACAGTCTATTTGGTTGGCAATTATTTGTTTTAGAACTTTGGGTATATAACTTCACTCTTTCCTGGCTTGCAAGGTTTCTGTTAGGAAGTCCACTGATAGTTTTCTGAGATATCCTTTATATATAACAAGTTTTTTCTCTTTTGCTTCTTTTAAGATTTTCTCTTTATCTCTGAATTTTGCCAATTTGATCACAATGTGTCTAGGGGGATTCTTTTTTGAATTAATCATGTTTGGGATCCTTTGAACTTACTCAATCTGTATGTTCATATTCCCCCAAAGATTTAGGAAACTTTTAGACATCATTTAAGAAAAAAAAAAAAAAGAAGCTATTTGTTCTTTTGTCTCTTCTCCTTCTAGTACTCCTATAATTCTTGTATTTGTATGTCTAGTAGTATTCCATAGTTTCTTTATGCTTTCTTTACTCTTTTAATTTTTTTTTCTTTTTACTCTCCTAATTGGTTACTTTAAAATGATCTTTGAGTTTGCTAGTTCTTTCTTTTGTATGCCTACTCTTCAATTGAAGCTCTCTGTTGATTTTTTTATTTCTGTCATTGTATTCTTCAGCTCCAGGATTTCTGTTTACTTTATTTTATGCTTTCTATTTATTTACCAAACTTCTCTTTTTGTTCATGTATTTTTTAAATTTCATTTAGTTGTCTGTCTGTATTTCCTTGCATCTCATTGACTTTCTTTAAAATTGTTATCATTTTGGATTATTTTTCAGACAATTTACATATCTCTACTTCTTTTGGGTTGGTTATTGGAGCTTTATTAGTTCCCTTGATTGTGTCATGTTTGCCCAATTTTTTGGTATACATGTAGCCTTATGTTGATGACTGTGCATTTGAAGAAGTCAACTTTACTCTCAGTTCTTAAGATTGATTTTGAAAAGTTAGCTCTCCAGGCTGATACGGTTGCCTCTAGGATTGTAGCTGAATGGGACTGGGGTCAGTTCACATGGTTGATGCTGAGTCTACAGTGGATACCATAGTTAGTGGCCTATTTCCAGGGCTTGTAAGTCTGATTTGATCCCTGAGTGCCCTGGACTATCTCCAGGATTTCATTCTATTGGACTGGTACTGGGATAAGGGTACACTTTAGGGTTCTCAGAGCAGCCAATTTGTTATCAAGTATACTGACATGTGTGGCTTCTTCTGGGTCTCTGAGAGGGCTCCCATGGGATCACTAGATGGACTGCTAGGTTGGCTAGTCTGCTTTAGTCCATGGTGCAATGTGCTGGATCTGAGACTCTCGTTGTTTTAGGTCCCCAGTCAAGAACAAGATCTTCAGACCAGTATCCAGTTCACAAATATATGTATTTTCAAGTGGGGTTCTGGGTAAACAGGCTGGTTCTCAGACGACAGTTGAGAAGGCCTGGAGACAATCTACAGGGCTCTTCAAGATCCTCAGTGGAACCAGGGTCAGTGCGTCAACCTGTAGGGGTACTGTTGAATGTGCCTCCTTCTAAATCCCCAGGCAAGCAAAACTCATAGACAAGAGGGCCTAGGATCAGGATACAGGGATGTTTAAGGATTGGCTGTAGGAAAGAGATTATGAAGGCTACTACAAGGACTTAGATGAGCACATCTTCCCATAGAGACCTGGCAGGGCAATAATTGCCCCCAGACCACAGCTGAGAGGGACTATAACTGAGTTTCATGGCTAATTCAGTATCTGCTGTGGAAATGATGTTGACAAGCTTGACTTGGTGACACCATTGGGTAAGAATGTTAGGAGTTCTCTCTGCAAGCAGGATTGCTCACAGATGAAAGCTTAGTGGGGCTAGAACTGAGATTCAGGCCCCTTTCAAAAACTTCTGTGGGATAAAGTTCAGAAAGCATGTTGGGGAGTGTCTACCAGGAGTTTTCCGTAAAGTAGGATAACTCTGGAGCAGTGGAAAAGAGGGGCTATGGCTGAGACAGGGCCCCTTCAGGATCTGCAGTGAGACAGAGGCTGGCAAGTCTGTTAGTGGTGGCACAAATTGGTGAGTCTCCCTCTGGGTCCTTGTGCAAGGAGCACTAAGCTGGAACTACAGCAGAAGGAGGCTGGAGCTAAGTTGCTGAATAACTTTGAGGTCCATAGCTGAGACTGATATCAGAGTACAGACAGGCCTATCCTCTAAAATGCTAGTGTGAGTGATTTCTCCTAGACCTCTGGATAGATGGTTTTGGAAGCAGGATAAAGGCTAAAGATATCTGTAGCCTCACCTGTCAGGGAAAGGAACCCTTTCTGGGTCTGAAACTAAGAAACACGATCAGTGAACCTGCCACATGGGATGTGGTTTTACAGTCTCAAAATGATCTTTCTAGGTCTTGGGCTTCACTGGGATTTCACAACCTCCTACCTGAAGTTCAATGCTCCCACAGACAGTTTTGTCTGTGGATGGTTGCAGAACTTTTGTTTTCATGAGAAACTTCTGGCAGATTACCTTCTATTCTTCCATATTGCTCAAAAATGGCATTGCTTTATTATTAAAGAAAAATTCAAGAAATTCCAGTATTATAGGACAAGGGGAGCAAGTGGTTCATAAGGGTAGAAAAAAAATTGTTTTTGAGCAGAAGTAATTTTGAGGGCAACAGTATTTGTTTAATGAATTGACCTTTCCTGTGAGGATGCAGAAAACTAAATCTCTATAGATTATTTAGAAGAGCATGGGAAGCAAGTGAAATTCAATCTGTCTCCCAGAAGAGGTGACCACTTCTACATTCTTTCCTCCTCATCTACCTCTTCAGGATTGATGGAGGAGGCTGAGGGAATAGATGGGCAAATACTGAGCAAAAATTATTAATTAGAATGTCAATGTATATCTTTCTGAAGACTTGTATGATAAAACATATAAAGTTATATAATTAGATAAATATATTCTTATAAAAATAACAAAATATGGATGGGCATGGTGGCTCTCACCTGTAATCTCAGAAATTTGGGAGGCCAAGGTGGGCAGATTACCTGAGGCCAGGAGTTTGAGACCAGCCTAGACAACATGGTGAAACCCTGTATCTACTAAAAAAACAAAAATTAGCTGGGCATGGTCGTGGACACCTGTGATCCCAGCTACTAGGGAGGCTGAGGCAGGAGAATCACTTGAACCGAGGAGGCACAGGTTGCAGTGAGCCAAGATCATGCCACTGCATCCAGCCTGGGCAACAAGCAAAACTCTGCTCAAGTAAATAAATAAATAACAAAATATGAAAATATAAAATGTTGGGAAGAGTTTTGGTCAAATATTTAAAATTTTTAAAAATATCTGCATTTGATAATATAATACTTATATGTAATATAATATACATATATGTTGTCTTATTTTCAAACTACAAGTAATTTAAAATTAAATGAATCTAAAACTAGCCATTATGCAATTTTGACAGTTCAATCTAATTGTAACATTTTCATATCTTTTAAAAAAATCTTATTTTCACTTTCATAATAGAACATTGACTTTTTACATACATTCACCTTATTTTTGTAACGAATGGTATTGTTTTCTCTTTTATTAACATCTTGGGAGATTGACCAAATGTGTAAAAATGTTAACACCATAAAGTATTTATTAAAATGTAAATGGACTAGTAACAATTGGTGACTATGTTTGGAAACTTCGTCTTGCTGTTTCCATGAAGACTATTCTATTATTCACAGGCAAATTTAATTTGAACTATCCCTGTTTGCTTTCCCATTTGAATTTGATCAGAAGGTTGCATCTTTTTCTGTTATTTTCAAACTCTATGCAGGCTATAGATGCCTCATATGTCATAATCCTCTGTCTCAAATTAAAACTTTTCTAGATGTAGAATCATGTAATCTGCAAACATGAATAGTTTGACTTCCTCTCTTCCTATTTAGGTGCCCTTTATTTCTTTTACTTGATTGATCTGATCAGGACTTCCAATATTACGTTGAATAGATGTGGTGAGGGAGGGCATCCTTGTCTTGTGACAGTTCCCAAGAGGAATGCTCCCGGCTTTTGTCTGTTCAGCATGAAGTTGGCTGTGGGTTTGCCATAGATGACTCTTATTATTTTGGAGTATGTTTCTTCAATGCCTCATTAATTAAGGGTTTTTAACATGAAGGGATGTTGAATTTTACTGAAATATTTTCTGCATCTATTGAGATAATCACATGGTTTTGGAATTACTTCTGTTTATGTGATGAATCACATTTGCTGATTTGTATAAGCTGAACCAACCTTGCATTCCAGGGATAAGGCCTACTTGGTCATGGTGGATTAGCTTTTTGATGTGCTGCTGAATTCAGTTTGCTAGTTATTTCTTGAGGATTCTTACATCTATGTTTATCAAGGATATTGACCTGAAGTTTTCTTTATTTGTTGTCTGCCTGCTGTGTTTTGGTATCTGGATGATGCTGGCCTCATAGAATGAATTGAGGAAGAAGTCCCTCCTCCTCAGGTTTTTGGAATAGTTTCAGTAGGACTGGCATCTACTCTATTTTATGTATTTGGTAGAATTTGGCTGGGAATTAATTTAGTCCTGGGCTTTTTTTGGTTGACAGGTTTTTTATTACTGATTCAATTTTGGAACTCATTATTGACTCAAGTTCAGGGATCCAATTTCTTTCTGGTTCAGTTTTGGGAGTTTGTCTGTATCCAAGATTTTGTGCATTTCTTCTAGATTTTCTAGTTTGTGTGCATAGAGGTGTGCATAGGAGTCTTTGATAATTTTTTTGTATTTCTGTGGGGTCACTGGTAATGTACCCTTTGTCATTTCTAATTATGTTTATGTGGATCTTCTCTCTCCTTTTTTCTTTATTAGTCTGGCTAGCAGTCTATCTTATTAATTTTTTCAAAGAACAAACTCCTGGATTCACTGATCTTTTGAGTGATTTTTGTGTCTCAATTTTCTTCAGTTCAGCTTTGATTATAGTTACTTCTTGTCTTCTACTAACTTTGGGGTTGGTTTGTTCTTGTTTCTCTAGCTGTTTTAGTTGTGACATTAGGTTGTTAATTTGAGATCTTTATAACTTTTTGATATGGGCATTTAGTGCTACAAACAACCATCTTAACATTGTTTTAGGGGTGTCCTGGATATTGTGATATGTTGTATCTTTGTTACGTTTAGCTTCAAAGAATTCCTTGATTTTTGACTTAATTTAATTATTTACCCAAAACTCATTCAGGATCAGATTGTTGAATTTCCATGCAATTGAATGTTTTTGAAGAATTTTCTTAGTATTGATTTTTATATTTGTAGTGCTGTGGTCCGAGATGTGGTTGGTATAACTTCTAGAAAACCCCCATAGCCTCTTTTTGAAAGCTCCTTGATCTCATAAACAACTTCAGCAAATTGTCAGGGTACAAAATAAACATAAAAATCAGTAGCATTTCTATATACCTACAACATCCAAACCAAGAGACAAATCAGGAACTCAATCCTATTCATAATTGCCACAAAAAGAAAATGTCTAGGAACATAGCTAACCAAAGATTGAAAATATTATAAGCCACTGCTCAGAGAAATCAGTTATGATACAAGTAAATGGAAAAACATTTGATGCTCATGGATAGAAAGAATCAATATAATTTAAATGGCCATAACACCCAGAGCAATTTACAGATTTAATGCTATTCCAATCAAATTACCAATAACATTCTTTATAGAATTAAGAAAAACTATTTTAAAATTCATATGGAATCAAAAAAGAGCTTGAATAGCCAAAGCAATCCTGAGCAAAAAGAACAAAGCTGGAGGCATCATGATACCTGACATCATGATACCATGACACATAGAACAAAGGAACAGAATTGAGAGTCGAGAAATAATGCTACACACCTACAACCACCTGATCCTCAACAAAGCTGATGAAAACAAGCAATGAGGAAAGGACTCCCTATTCAATAAATGGTCCTGGAATAACTGGCTAGACATATGCAGAAGACTGAAACCGGACTCCTTCCTTACAACATACACAAAGTCAACCAAGATGGATTAAAGGCTTAAATTTAAAACCAAAAAATATCTTAGGAAGATAACCTAAGAAATAACATTCTGGAAAAACGAGTTGGCAAAGATTTCATAACGAAGATGCCAGAAGCAATTAAAATTAAAAAAAGAATGATAAATTGGATTTCATTAAACTAAAGAACTTCTGCACAGCAAAATAAACTATCACTAGAGTAAATAGACAACCTATAGAATGGGAGAACATTTTTGCAAAGAATGCATCTGACAAAGTTCTAACATCCAGAATCTATAAGAAACTTAAACAAATTTACAAACACAATAACAAGCAACTGTATTAAAAAGTGGGCAAAGGACATGAATAGATACTTTTCAAAAGAAGACATACATGCAGCCAACAAACGTATGAAAATAAATGCTTAACATCAGTAATCACAGATATAAAAAAACAAACAACAATGAGACATTATCACACACCAGTCAGAATGACTATTATTAAAAAGCCAAAAAATAACAGATGCTAACAAGGCTGTGGAGAAAAGGGAACGCTTATACACTGCTGGTGGGATTGCAAATGAGTTAAACCATTGTGGAAGGCAGTGCGGTGATTTCTCAAATAACTTAAAACAGAATTACCATTTGATTTGACAACCCCATTATTGGTATATACCCAAAGGAATATAATTTTTTTCTATCATAAAGACATATGCATGCATTTGTTCACTGCAGCACTATTCACAATAGCAAAGACATGGGATCAACCTAAATACCCATCAATGATAGACTGAATAAAGAAAATGTGGTGCAAATACACCATGGAATACTATGCAGCCACAAAAAGGAACAAATTCATGTTCTTTGCAGCAACATGTGTGGAGCTGAAGATCATTATCTTATAAAAATTAACCCAGGAATGGAAAAACAAATATACATGTTTTCATTTATAAATAATGAAAACGCATAGACAAAAAGGAGGGGAAAAACAGATACGGCAGCCTTCTTGAGAGTGAAGAGTGGCAGGAGGGAGATGAGGAAAAAAATACCTATTAGGTGCTATATCACCTGACTGATGAAATCATCTGTACACCAAAATCCCATGACACCTCCCAGCACTTTTGGAGGCCGAGGCAGGTGGATCACCTGAGGTCAGGAGTTCAAGCCAACATGGTGAAACCCTATCTCTACAAAAATACAACAATTAGCCGGGTATGATGGTGGGTGCCTGTAATTTCAGCTACTCAGGAGGCTGAAGCTGGAGAACCGGTTGAACCCAGGAGGTGAAGGTTGCCATTAGCCAAGATTCTGCCATTGCACTCCAGCCTGGGCAACAGAGCGAGACTCTGTATCAAACAGACAAACAAACAAAAAAACACTCCATGACACACAGTTTACCTATATATCAAACCTGCATATGTAGCCCTGAACCTGAAATATTTTTTTTTAAATGAGAGTAACCATTTTTTAAAAAGTTTAATACTTCATCTTTAAAATTTATTGAATATTCATGTATATATGTAATACATACATTTTATAATAAAAAGTCTTTACAGATAGAATATTTAAGAAAAAGTCATTGCTCATAGTCTTTGAGTGCAGAGCTTCATAGTATGTACGTTTATTTACATTTTATTCTTATATGGATAGTAATTATATAATCAACATTCTCAAAATAAATTACATGCATGACCCAGTACCTAAAAAATGTTTAAAACTTTTATTTTAAATATAAATAAGGATTGGGTGTGGTGGCTCACACCTGTAATCTCAGCACTTTTGGAGGCAGAAGTAGGTGGGTCACCTGAGGTCAGGAGTTTGCGACCAGCTTGGCCAACGAGGTGAAACCTTGTCTCTACTAAAAATGCAACAAAAAAAAATAAAAAATAAAAATAGCCAGGCATGGTGGTGCACACCTGTAATCCCAGCTATTCAGGAGGCTGAGGCAGGAGAATTGCTTGAAACCAGGAGGCAAAGGTTGCAGTGAGCTGCGATCATGCCACTGCACTCCAGGCTAGGCAACAACAGTGATACTGCATCTCAAAAATAAAAATAAATAAATAAACAAACAAATAAATAAATAAATGTAAGGATCCACTGTGAATATAATTACTCTATCTAAGACTTTGTGGAATCAGACTCTGTGCACGCAAAGACAACAAACAGTCAAAACTGCGAATGACAGGGTAACTGCTTACTCTGGTGTAGACACCAATTTTTTTGGACCTGACTTATTTAATAAGGTATATATTTCATTTTTACCTCAACTGCCTTATAAACAATAGTAATCAATGTGATTGTAAATGTTTATTTCTATGTCCTTTGGTGAGTACAGACATTGTTCAAAGGGAAAGACTATATATATTTAAAAACACTTCACTTTCAAATCGTGGAAAAGGGGTTAGGGGTCTATAATGCTCTTACCATAACAAAAAGGAGTCTACTGGCCGAAAGTCATGAGTCAGTTTGTCAAATTATGGTCACTCAATTGAAGATGAATTTTTAAATTCTAAATTATTGGGATAATGTTTCCAATAAGAGTTAATAACAAAGAGAGAAAATGTAGCGTTTTGGATATATATAAAAAAATTCAATAACTTACCATTATAAATGTCAGTTAGGTGGATTTTAAGTCAATTTTTGTTTTTGTATTTGTTTTTTAGCTGAAATCGAAAGGTATTATCTATCTATCTAGCCAGTTAGCCCTCTTTTTCATTTAAATTGTCAAAAGACAAGGTTGATCTGTTTTTTGCTGAGTGGAAAATGGAACACAATCACACAAAAGCTGGGCATGGACAAGGGTCTGTGATCTGGGTAGATAGACTTGCATAAGGCTAGTACTGCTGTTCACTGCAGCAGCAAATATCAGAAGTTAACACCTGGAGATCAGGTTCTGATTTAGGTTCTTGATTAGTTCATTTTGTATTAAGGAATTTAACTTCCAAAGAGAGGTCTGGCCATTGTCTCAGCTACTGAGAGACAGGTTCTAAACCTTTTGCATTTCTTAAGTGATGGCAGTGTCTTCATTATTCATGTTCCCCTCAATAGTTTATGCTAGTGAGATGATTCAGTGGTAGGGGTTGGTCACATCAAAACCAGGCTTGGGGTAGAAGATTTGGCCATGGACCTCATGAGACCTCCATACTGGAGAGTGGGGTGGAAAATTAAGTTCAATCATGTAAGCAATGAGTCAGTCATGCCTATCTCATGAAGCCTCAATAGACACTCTCAAGCTGAAGCTCTAATGAGATTCTCACGGTGACTATACTTTGTTATTATTGCCACGAACTGATGCTTACAAGAATAAAGCGCCCCTGAAGACGATGGAAATTTCACATTTAGAAACCTCCCAGACTATCTGGCTGTGGTGAATTATGCATGTAATCCCAGCACTTTTGCAGGGCTAAAGCAGGAGGATTATTTGAGGTCAGGAGTTTGAGACCACCCTGGGCAACATAGTGACAGAGGCATTTGAACAAGAACAACTCCATCTTGAATAGGGGCTGGGTAAAATAAGGCAGAAACCTGCTTGGCTGCTTTCTCAGTAAGTTAAGCATTCTAAGTCACAGGATGAAACAGGAGGTTGGCACAAGACACAGGTAATAATGATACCTGTGTATTATCTTGATGATAAAACAGGTCGCAGTAAAGAAGCCAGCCAAAATCCACCAAAACCAAGATGGCGACGAGAGTGAACTCTGGCCGTCTTCACTGCTCATTGTATGCTAATTATAATGCACTAGCATGCTAGAAGACACTCCTGCTAGCACCGTAACAGTTTACAAATGATATAGCCATGTCCAGATGTTACCCTATATGGTCTAAAAAGAGGAGAAACCTCAGTTCCTGGAATTGTCCATGCCTTTCCCAGGAAACTCACGAATAATTCACACCTTGTCTAGCACATAATCAAGAAATAACCACAAAAACGGGCAATCAAGGGCTGTTCTGCCTATGGAGTAGCAATTCTTTTATTCTTTTACTTTCTTAATAAACTTTCTTTCACTTTATGGATTTGCCTTGAATTCTTTCTTGCATGAGTCTAAGAAGCTTCTCTTGGGGTATGGATCAGGACCCCTTTCCAGTAACATTAGCAACACATCATCTCTTAAAAAAACAAAAACTAGAAACCTCCTAGAATTCACCATATGCATGTCTTTTCCTTAGACTGATTCTAATTTGTATACTTTTTCTATAATAAAATTATAATCATTAGACATAACACTTTCCTGGGATTTGTGAATGTTTCTAGTGAATTATTGAACCTGAGGGTAGTCATAAAGACTCCTGAATTTGTAGCTAGCTATTGTGAAATGATGATGCTTCTGAGGATCCTTGAAATTGATGGTGGTGTCTGAAATGAGTGCAAACTTTGGAAATTGTTTTCTCAGATGTTGCAGTTTAGCTAAGCTCCTTTGCAATTATTAAAAGTAATATTGAGTCACGGTATTGGATAAAACACAAGTTAAACTCAGATAAATTAGAGGCCTAGTTACCAAAACAGGTTTTCAAGGAAGGGTTTGGTCACAAAATGTAGGTCTAATTACTAGAATTAGGCCACACTGAATTTTCTAAAAATTATATAATCTGAGGTCTCCTCATTACTACCCTTATCTTAGTTGCTAAATATCTGGCTTTTTTTTTTTCTCCTAAACGATTTCAGATTAAGTTTCTGTTATATACAGAGAGCTATACTATAAATATGAATAATTTTCACAACAATCATGGTGTAATATGTATACTTATTATTCAACAGCAATATAATTTTAAATTTTCTTGAAAATTAGACAGTTAGCAGTCTGGGCACAGTGGCTCATGCCTCTAATCCCAGCACTTTGGGAGGCCGAGGCGGGCAGATCATGAGGTCAGGAGATTGAGACCATCCTGGCTAACATGGTGAAATCCCATCTCTACTAAAAATACAAAAGATTAGCCAGGTGTGGTGGTGGGTGACAGTAGTCCCAGCTACTGGGGAGGCTGAGGCAGGAGAATGGCATGAACCCGGGAGGCAGAGCTTGCAGTAAGTCAGCTGTAAAATAATCTACTGAATTGTGTGAAAAATACATTTTATTCCAATGCTCTCCTTTATGTAAACCAATGCTGGAAACCTACTATGACAAACTGGTAGTTAAGTGGCATAAACACTAAATATAAATTAATTTGGCATTATTCCACTAGATGGAAAATTTTGCCACGTCTTTGAAAATATGTGCATTTAAGCCTTTGTTCCTATCTTTTAAGTATATATATATTGTATACATTGGCATAACATACAATTTATATGCATTAAGTTTATGCATTTTAAATACATGCATATATTTTAATTATATGCATTTGAAGTTGATAGAGGCAGGAGGCAGAGAAATTCTAGGCAGGTAGGTGGGTCCACAGTGAAACCCCACCTCTAAGCCAAAGAGGAGCCTGAAAGTTTGGAGCCTGAAAGCCAACCTACTAGTTAAATCCTCTGACAGGATTGGGAACTTGTCTTCCTGTTTGGCATGCATTCCTCTGATTTGTCCCTACCCTTCACCTATTTTACTTATGCCTACCCTTTCCTAATTTGTTTTACTATACTTCCTGCCCAACTTTGAGTGGTATATTTTCTTTAACCGTTTTGGTATACTCACAAACCAATCAGCATACACTCCCCATTCTGAGTCCATAAAAGGTCCCAGACCCAGCCACAGGGGGGAATTTTCCCACCTTCTCATAGGGGAACCATCCCCACCATGTACCCTTTCTGATGAAAGCCATTTTCATCACTCAATAAAACTCTTCTCCACCCTCTTCGCCCTCCAATATCCTGTGTATCCTCATTCTTCTTGAGCATGGTACAAGAGCTTGCAAACTGCTGAATGTGGGTACAAGCTATAACACAGGCAAGCTGGGGCAGGCCAACATGGCCGAGTGAGGCTGAGACAAGACGTAGCTGGCCAGGGGACACTGGCTTGCAAAGTGACTGAGAAGAAAAATCCTGCATCAAAATCCCACTTGAAAAAATAGCAAAGATTAAATAGGATAAAAGTATTTCTTAAGTTGGTAATTTTATGAAGGAAATAAAGTGTAGTCGTTCTGTTCTCAAATATGATATTGAATACACACACAGAGGGTCAGTCATAGATGACCAATTAAAATTGGCTACATCTAGAAAAAATGTTTGCAATATTATAATTTTCTATTTTCTATGCACTTCTCAGTGTAAGGGAAAATATTACTATGTTCTCTTCAAATCCTAATAAAAGATCATTCTCACTGAGCATGATTTACAAATCTGGAAATGTATGCTAAATGATAATATCAAAATGAGGGACTTCTAAATCACTTTTGCAAGAATTATTATTTTAATAAAGTATATAAAACATTTTGGCAAAATGTTCTCAAGGAAACGGTAAGACCAATCAGGGTACCAGGTGAGCTATAAAACTTACTTAAAAAATGTATTTCTACAAAACTAAAATCAAAAGTAACACTATTTGTTAGTCCTGTGAACGGAAAACAACAAAGTGCATCCTGATGAATTCCAAAATTGAGCAGCTTATTGTCAAGAAGTATTTAGTTTCCTGAAGTAGAGTCATTGTAGCAAATAACTGACTGTGTGCATCAAGACAATAGATTTAATTGAAAGATACCAGCTGTGTGGAAAGTATTGACATTCAGGCATTAGTATGTTCAACCTCATCAGAACAAGCAACATTATCTTGGCCTATGAGACATAATTAGCCATGTTATGTCTCTTTAACCTCTGATTTAGAATCGATGCATCTTCCATTTTACTTGATCAAATGATTTTTAAACAGCTTGGGAATTGCTCAGCATAAATATCTACATAAAAAAAATCTACTAAGCATGTAAAAAGAAAATTTCACTCTCAAGAATCTCACAATATCAAATGATCAATTTCATTATTTGATACTGTTTACATAGATGAAAAAAGAGAGAAAAAACTTTTTAAATTGCATTTATATGAGCAATTTATATTCATCAGCTTCGGGCATTTAAACAGTAAAAGGGCTAATGAAGCACTGGTGACTGAACATCTATTGCTATGTTCCTTTATTATTTTTTTCTTAAGCCTTAATGAGCTGTAATTAAGCAAAATACAAGTAGCTCGTATTTTGTCTTGAACATCCTTTATTATAACAAAGAGTAGTGACAAGTAGCGGTATCTCACTTCATGAACACCAAACTTACTGCAGATATGTAAATGAGAAGCTACAAAGCTAGAGAAGAGCCTGGAGATATTAACATCTGTGCGAATGAAACAGCCATTTCACAATTCAGTGGACCTTAACCACAGCAGACACTGAAATCTGTTCAGTACATGGGGTGGATTTTTAAGTATGTTCAATTACTGCTTGTCTCCCAGCTGTTGTCTGAGCACGGCTTCTGCAATATTAGCGAGTCTGCTTTGACATCACTGGCATATAAAAATTGTGTCCTTGATTAACAGTTGCTACCAGACTAAACAGCCATTTTAAACTCGTAGGTTCAAATTTGAATTGCACCCTATTCTAAATCTCCCCCTTGGGGTGAAGAGGTTACAAAATATTTACTAAGAAGTAGAGAAAGATAAGAATGACCCAGTCTGACACTCTCGCTTGTTGTGAGTTTTAAGTGTTACCTTTTGAGTATGAATATTTTATGCCTAATTATATGTAAAAACATTTCAACATAAAATATATAAATTATTTTTAATGAGATACTTGGAAAATCAAAAACACTTTTCAATAGGCAGTGTTCAATCATAAGAAGGTGATAAGCATTTTGAAAGACTATATTTTTCTCCAAAGTAAATCAAACATTATATTAATGATTATTTGAAAATAAAGACAACCTTAGTGCGTCAGGAATTGGTGGGTTCTTGCTCTGACTGACTTCGAGAATGAAGCCGGGGACCCTCATGGTGTTACAGTTCCTAAAGATTGTGTGTGCAGAGTCTGTTCCTTCAGATGTTCAGATGTGTCCACAGTTTCTTCCTTCTAGTGGGTTCGTGGTCTCGCTGACATCAGGAGTGAAGCTGCAGACTTTCCTGGTTAGTGTTACAGCTCTTAAAGGTGGCACGTCTGGAGTTTGTTCATTCTTCCCAGTGGGTTGGTAGTCTTGCTGGCTTCAGGAGTGAACCTGCAGACCTCCACAGTGAGTGTTATAACTCATAAATTTAACATGGAACTAAAGGGTGAGCACTAGCAAGATTTCTTGTAAAGAGCAAAAGAACAGAGCTCCCACCATGTGGAAGGAGACCCCAGCGAGTTGCCACTGCTTGCTCTGGCAGTCTGTTTTTATTCCCTTATCTGACTCCACCCACATTCTGCCGATTGGTCCATTTTACAGAGAGCTGATTGGCCCATTTTACAGAGAGCCGATTGGTCCATTTTACAGAGACCTGATTGGTCCGGTTTGACAGGGTGCTGATTGGTGTGTTTACAATTCCTGAGCTATGCACAGAGTGCTGATTGGTGCATTTACAATCCTTTAGCTAGACACAAAAGTTCTTCAAGTCCTCACTAGATTAGCTAGACACAGAGCACTGATTGGTGTGTTTACAAACCTTGAGCTAGACACAGGGTGCTGATTGGTGCATATACAATCCTCCAGCTAGACATAAAAGTTCTCCAAGTCCCCACCTCACTTAGGAGCCCAGCTGGCTTAGCCTAGTGGATCCCAGCAGGGTCATGGGCGGAGCGGCCCTCCAGTCCTGTGCAGTGTGCCTGCACTCCTCAGCCCTTGGGTGGCTGATGGGACCAGGCAGGGAGGCTTGGGCCACACAGGAGCCCACCCGGGGGCTTGAGCATGGCAGGCTGCAGGTCCCAAGCCCTGCCCAGTGGGGTGGCGGCTGAGGCCCAGCGAGAATTCGAGTGTGGCATGGACAGGCCGGCAGGGCTGGGGGACCAGGCACACCCTCCGCAGCTGCTGGCCTCGGTGCCAAGCCCCTCACTGCCCAGGGCCGACGGCGTTGACTGGCTGCTCCGAGTGCAGGGCCCACCGAGTCCATGCCCACCCACAACTCACACTGGCCTGGGAGCACCACACACAGCCCCGGTTCCCGCCCGCACCTCTCCCTCCACACCATCCCGCAAGCAGAGGGAGCCGAACTCCCACAGTGTAGTGGTGGACTGAAGGGCTCCTCAAGCACCACCAGAGTGGATACCGATGCTGAGGAGGTGCCAAGAGCAAGGGCTGCTAACACGTTGTCACCTCTCATTCCCCCCTTTAAACAGGACACCCCAACTGCTGTTGGGAATTTAGCCGATAACAGCTCTAGCTACCTCCTGCTGGATAGGAACAATGACATGGCCCTGCAGTTGTATGGTCCTCCAGAGGGGAACTCTCTAGGCCAGTGAAAGTGCCAGCAGGTCGGTGCTGGGGTCCTCGGTAGAAATTGTTAGTTGCGGTAATTTGGGGTTCCATTTGTAAGACCATCTGTAGCTTGATGGCCTCAATTCTAGAGGAAACAAATCTGACAAGAAGGTTAAAAATTCAGGGTCCAAAGACGAGTAACAGCAAGATGGCTGCCACAGGACCTCGAAAGGGGAGAAGCTACATTGCCCAACTCCAGAGGTTGGTATACGAATTTGAAAGGCATTGCCTGATTTCAGAAGCCTTTGCCTGTAAACTCTGGGTGGCATCTCGTAATACCCTGACTGGTTAGTGTAAAAACAACACTCTTCCCCTAAGAAGGTGTAAAGTCCTCCTTTCTCAGCAGTGAAGAATTCTAGGCTTTGGCAGTTTTGGAGAGTCACTGCTGCTAAAGAGTCTATTTGGGATTGTAGAGTAAGGATAGATTTTGTTATTTCTTGCAAACTGTCTGAGAAATCCTTTGAGAGTATGTGGTAGTAGGATAATAAAGTTGATAAACTGGCTATTCTGGTTCCTGTAGCAGTAGCCATTCCTAACCCTATAAGTAGGGGTATTAGTTGTATGACTCTGCGCTGATGGACTTGAGAGTTGAGGGGCACTGATAGGGTCTGATTTCCTGGGGCAACGTTAATGTTGGGGCTTAGAAAGACTAAGGTGCACGTGTCTGCCCAGTTAGTGAGGAGGCAGACATAGATTGATGTTCCACCTAAGAAGAATATACCTTGGCTGGGTAGACATTTAGGAATTTACCTTGGCTTTCAAAGGAATAGGGTACACTGTTTTTTCTCTACTGCATCCATCTCTCTCTTTCTCTTTGATTTCTTTGTCTCCTTCTGACTCCCTCTTTGATTTTCTGTCTCTCTGTCTCTTCCTTTCTGTCTGCTTCTCAGTCTCTGTTTCTTCCTCTCTCTCTCTCTCTGACTTCCTGTCTCTTTCTTTCCTTTCTGCTGCCTCTGCCATCTGCTTATGCTGCTGTTCTTCCCTCTCCTTTCCCTTTCGGTGGCTTCAGCAGTGGAAGACTGCCACCTCCTGGGGTTTTTTCCTTGTGGTATTTAATAGGGGTTTCCCATCCTCTGGGAAAAAAGTGGCAGGGTTGAGGGCCACACACATATGTATTTGAAGCACCAGTCCCTCAAGGAGTAGCGCCTGGTATCTAAGTAGGCGCTTCTCTGGCAGCCATAAACTTCCTTTGGTACCTAGCATGCCATTTACATCATGAGTAGTCCAGACAGTGAGATCATTTCCTGGTATTATCTTAATAGCCTCCGACACTAAGATGGCCACCGCCGCAACTACCCATAAACAGTGAGGCCAGCCTTTTGCTACTACATCAATTTCCTTACTTAGGTATGCCACTGGTTGTGGGGTTGCCCACAAGTCTGAACAAGGACTCCAAGAGCTATCCCTGCTCTCTCTGTGATGTATAAAGAGAAATTTTGTCCTGTGGGAAGGCTTAAAGCTGGAGCTTGTACTAGGGCCTGCTTTAAGGTTTTCAAGGCTGTTTCTGCCCCTGGTTCCCATTCAGCTAGCTGAATATTTGCCTTCTGGGTTTCTTTGATTAGAGTATAGAGGAGCCTGGCTATCTCTCTGTATCTGGGGATCCATAGTCAGCAAAAACCAGTGATTCCAAGGAACCCCCACAACTGTTTTAATGTCTTAGGGTGAGGATAAGCCAGTATAGACTGCATTTGTTCCTTGCTGAGGACCCTGGTCCCCCTGGCTAAGATTAGGCCTAGATATTTGACCTGCTGTAGGCAAAGCTGGGCCTTAGACCTAGACAACTTGTACCCTTGAATAGCTAGAAAGTTCAAGAAACCTAGAGTAGCCTGCTGGCACGAGGCTTCCAAATTGGTAGCCAAAAGTAAATCATCTACATCCTGAAGGACCAGAGTGTCTGGACTTGAGAAGTGGCCTGGACCTTGGGCCAGTGCCTGACCAAACCCATGAGGGCTATCCCTAAACCCTTGGAGCAACACCTTCCATGTAAGTTGGGACACGTGGTCTGTGGGATCCTCAAAGACAAAGACAAACTGGGAGTCAGAGTGCAGGGGAATACAGAAGAAGGCATTACTGAGGTCCAGAACTGTGAACCATTCTGCTTCCTCTGGTATTTGAGAGAGCAGGGTATAGGAGTTTGATACAACTGGATATAGAGGAATTACTGCCTCATTGATGAGTCTAAGATCTTGCACTAGTCTCCATTGAACATTCGGTCTTTGTACTCCTATAATTGGGATGTTGCAGGGACTGCTGCATTTCCTTACTAGGTCTTGAGCTTTTAAATATTTAACAATATCCTGTAATCCTTTATGAGTTTCAGGTTTTAAGGGATATTGCCTTTGATAAGGAAAAGTGGTGTGATCTTTTAGTCTGATTTGGACTAGGTGGGTATTTTTTGTCCTTCCAAATTGTCCTTCCAGGTTTGGAAGGACAGACTTCAGGGTTGATTACCCCTTCAAGTAGGGGACAACAAATGGGTAACTTGTTCCCCATATTCATATAGATAATAGCTTCAGCTTTGGCTAATATGTCCCTCCCTAATAAGGATGTGGGACTTTCAAGCATAACAAGAAAGTCATGTGAAAAGAGCAAAGTCTCCCAATTACGACTGAGGAGGTGGGAGAAATACCTGGTTACAGGCTGTCCCAGGATTCTTCGGATGGTAACTGATTTTGAGGACAGTCGTCTAAGACAGGAGATTAGCACTGAGAAGGCTATGCCAGTGTCCAGGAGGAAGAAAATTTCCTGGCCCTCAATGGTTAAATGCACCCAGGGCTCAGTGAGGGTGAAGACATGAGCTGGCACTTGCTCCAGGCACCCTCAGTCTTGTTGTTGGGTCATCTGGTTGGGGGCTACTGACCCAGAGAACCTTTGTCCTCTGGGACAGTGCACCTTCTAGTGATTACCTTGGCATAGTGGACGTGGATGAGGGGGTGGCTTGTTTCTCGTTGAACAATCTTTTTAAAAGTGCCCTTGTAAACCACACTGATAGCAAGCCCTACCAGATGATTGTTCTGCTCCATTTTCTGTCCTCTCTGAACCACCAAGGTTTGTTTGTCTGAGGGCCATGACTAAGGCTGCGGTCTTTCTCTTATTTCACTTTTCCTTTTGGGCCTGCTCCTCTTGTTCCTTATTATAGAACATGGAGGTTGCTAGGTTTAATAATACCTCCAGATTTTGTTCAGGGCCCAGGACTTGCTTTTGGAGCTTTCTCCTGATATCTGTGGCTGATTGGGTAATACACTTATCTTTTAGAATCAATTGACCCTCAAGTCATTTGGGTGACAAGGGAGTATATTTTCTTAAGGCCTCCTGTAGCCACTCAAGGAAGGCAGAAGGATTTCCTTCCTTTCCCTGGGTTACAGTGGACATCATTGAATAATTCATCAGCTTTTTCCTAATTCTCCTTAGTCCTTCTAGAACACAAGTCAACAGATGTTTATAACTCCAGTCCCCATGATGTGAGTCAAGGTCCCAGTGGGGATCCATACTGGGGACAGCTTGCTGACCGGTAGGGAATTTATCCTTTTCTTCAGTTGTCATTCTATCATTTACTTGACTAAGATACTGGGTATCTCCAAACTCTCAGGCTGCAGCTAAAGCCACATTCTTTTCATTAAACGCCAGGATTTGATCTAACAGTAGCATGATAGCTCTCCAAGCAAGGTCAAAAGTTTGCCCTAGACCCTGTAGGACTTCTATGTGCCCATCAGGATCATCTGAAAACTGTCCCAGGTCTGCCTTGATCTGCTTTAAATCAGAGAGGGAGAAAGGGACATGTACCCGGGTTGGGCCAAATTCCCCTCCCCCTACAGCTTGAAGGGGACATAACCAATAGCCTGGGGGTTTTTGTGATCCTTTGGAGATTTCTTTGCTTATTTCCTTCTGAGCAGGGGAGATTAGAGGATTATCATTAATAGGAAGGGGAGCTATAGGGAGGCTAGGATGTGGAGGTAAGGTGAGAGTTCCTCCTGTGGGATGTAAGTTGCAAGCTTTGCATAATTCTGTATTCTCCTTCATTGAAAATACAGCTCAGACATAAGGTATTTCACTCCATTTGCCTTCCCTCTTACAGAAAAGGTCAAGCTGCAAGATAGTATTACAATTTGTACTTCCCTCAGGTGGCCGTTTTTCCCCATCAGAGAGAATTTTGGGGCCAGCCCATAGAGCAAAAATAATGAGCCACCTCTTTTTCAGAGTTTGTGGGTCAAATTGGTCCCAATGGCTTAGGATGCATTTCAAGGGTGAGCCTGCTGATGCCTGAGTGTTTCCCATCTGAAAGACAAAACCCCCCGCAGTTTTGGTTTGTTTTGCTTTTGTCCTTGCCCAAGAACCTGCAAAGGTCCCTGGACCCTTCTGATCAGAATAGTTGCGCTCACTGACGCAGGAGCAGAAACAACCCCTGCCCAAGAACCTGCAATGGTCCCTGGACCTTGCTGATCAGAATAGTTGCGCTCACCGATGCAGCAGCAGAAACACTAGTTTTCCTCCCAGACCACAAGGAGGACCAAGGAAGGTCAGATTTAGTGTCCCTTACTGATGTGTTCTCAAAAACCTGCACCCTTGCCTGTCCTCCTAGACCACAAAGAGGGCCAAGAAAAATCGGATTTAGTGGCCCTTACCGACACATTCTCGAAAACCTGTTAGAGTCCTAAGCATTCCTCTATTAGTATTGAGATTTTACCCCTGTCCTATAAAGATGTTATGCCCCAAAAATGAAGTAGAGGGCCACACCCTGAGGGAGGGAAGTGGTTTCCAGGGTTGCAAGAGTGACGCCTTTCGTCCACACTTATATGAATAGGAAGGATTCAATTTCTGAGGCTACCTGTATCCTTCAGGAATAGATTTTGTTAGACCTGCCAGTCTGAGGAGGGATCCTAAAATTCCAGATAATCCCTACCATGAGGCTTTGGGCCAAAATTATGTCTTTCAGATTGGTGAGCCCAGGTGCCTAAAGAAAGTAACAGAGTCCTGGAGTTTATACTAGAAATCATTTTTATAGGAGAAACTAGAAAAACACCAGAGACAGGCAGTGGATTTTAGAAGCAGGGCTAGCCTCGGAGAAGAGAGGCGAGAGGAAGTTTGTCTGGCAGGCATTAGGACCCAGGGGACAAGGGTCAGGGTAGATAGAATAGATGGGTGAGTCTCCCTTGGGCGACATGACTTTGAGAGTTCTACTCATGGCCACAGAGTCAACGAACTTCTTGTTGGGACCCTGGAGCTCAGTGGCTTTCCTCTCTGTCGACCCTCGGCTCAGCCCAGAAGTACAGGAAAAGTGGAAGCTGGTGCCACGCAAATCAAAGCTTGCAACTCCAAAGAGTCAGAGTTTGTTAGAGAGCCCTTTCCCAGAAAGCCTGACACCCGTGTCTTTAGCCCAGCAGCCACACTAGTCGCTTTTAACTGGCTGACAGGTTCCTGGTATTTAGTCCCCGAATTCTAAGGAAAAATAGCACAGAAGATCAAGAGAAAGGGATCTGATGGTACTCACCACTGGGCGGTAGGCGATAGTCTCACTGCTTGGCGATAGGTGATAGTACCTTCGTGGTCGCCAAAATGTGTCCAGAATTGTTGGGTTCTTGGTCTCACTAACTTCGTTTCACTGGCTTCAAAAGTGAAGCTGCAGTCTCTCCCGGTGAGTGTAACAGTTCTTAAAGATGGCGTGTCGGGAGTTTGTTCCTTCAGATGTTCAGATGTGTCCACATTTTCTTCCTTCTGGTGGATTTATGTTCTCACTGACTTCAGGAGTGATGCTGCAGACCTTCACAGTGAGTGCTACAGCTTTTAAAGGTGGTGCGTCTGGAGTGGTACAGCTCTTAAAGGTGGTGCGTCTGGAGTGGTACAGCTCTTAAAGGTGGTGCGTTTGTTCTTTCTGGTGGGTTTATGGTCTCGCTGGCTTCAGGAGTGAAGCTGTAGACCTTTGTGGTGAGTGTTATAGCTCATAAAGTTAGTGTGGACCCAAAGCGTGAGCAGCAGCAAGATTTATTATAAAGAGCAAAAGAACAAAACTTCCAAAGTGTGGAAGGGGACACCAGCAGGTTGCTGCTGCTGGCTCTGGCAGCCTGCTTTTATCCCTTATCTGACCCCACCCACATCCTGCTGATTGGTCCATTTTATAGAGAGCTGACTGGTCCGTTTTGACAGAGTGCTGATTGGTGTGTTTACAATCCCTGAGTTAGACACAGAGTGCTGATTGATGCATTTACAATCCTTTAGCTAGACACAAAAGTTCTTCAAGTCCCATGAGATTAGCTAGACAGGTAATCTGATTGGGAGCACTGATTGGTGCATTTACAAACCTTGAGCTAGACACAGGGTGTTGATTGGTGCATATGCAATCCTCCAGCTAGATTAAAAGTTCTCCAAGTCCCTACCCAACTCAGGAGCCCAGCTGGCTTCACCTAGTGGATCCCACCGCAGGGCGGTGGGTGGAGCTGCCTTCCAGTCCCTTGCTGCACGCCCACACTCCTCAGCCCTTGTGCGGTCCATGGGACTGGGCAGTGGAGCAGGATTGGTGCCGGTCAGGGAGCCTTGGGCAGCGTGGGAGCCCATGGGGGAAGTGAGGCACAGGCATAGCAGGCTGCAGGTCCCGAGCCCTGCCCCGCGGGGAGATGTCTGAGGGCCTGTGAGAATTCCAGTGGTGAGGGCGGCCTGCAGTGCTGGGGGACCAGGCACACCCTCCGGAGCTGCTGGCCCGGGTGCTAAGCCCCTCACTGCCCTTGGCGGCACCAGCTGGCTGCTCCCAGTGCGGGGCCTGCTGAGCTAGCGCCCACCCTGAACTCCTGCTGGCCTGTGAGTGTGGCCCGCAGCCCTGGTTCCCACCTGAGACCCTCCCTCCACATCCCCCAGCAAACAAAGGGAGCCAGCTCTGGTCTCCACCAGCCCAGAAACGGTCTCCCACAGTGCAGTGGCAGGCTGAAGGGCTCCTCAAGTGCCACCAGAGTGGACGCTGAGGCCAAGGAGGCGCCGAGAGCGATGGCTGCTAGCACGTTGTCACTTCTGATTAGGAACTTTAGAAACTTTGAGATTTTTTTTAAAACTCTGGGTAAGGTTACTACGTTATGAGTAGTTGGAGGGGGCAGGCATATAAATGAGAATGATCCAATATAGTTCATTTTCCATTATGAAAACACAACCATCATAAGGTTTTTGTTTTTTTTTTAAATAAGAGTCACATTGCTATACCATACAAAGTAACAAAAACCTTTCCTATATTATGCATTCCAGTCTCTTATTAGTTTGAAAGAATGCAATTACAAGTTTTCCAACATAATTTATAGAATGACATGATCTACTGCTTTTCAAAATCAAAATAGTTTTGTTTTACTGAATATTTGAAAACATGCCACCATTGCCATTTAAAATGCCAATTATAAGAACTTTGAAGTGTATAATGGTAGTAAATTATCATTATTTTCTTTATGGCTGATGTATTCACAATTATAATAGTCTATTTCATCAATTAGTCTCTTTTGCAAAATCCAGGTGACATATATTTTGTAAAATTGTAACAATTATTTATTGTAAAAATATCCTTTTATTAGGCTGGAAGAATCCAGAGTAAGTAACAAATATTTTAAAAATTCATTCAGACTACTTAAACTCTGTATTTACTTTATAATTGGGAGAATTCTTAGGTACATTGAGGATGAGAGGTTGCATATGAATCTTCAACTCTCTAAGCTTATCAAACCCCATACGTGAGTAAGGACTTTGTATGACACATTTTCAGGGGCTATAACTTTCTCAGAATTATTTTGCAAGTTATTTTTATTACTCCCAAAGCATTTCTATAATGTCATTTCTTGGCCTTTAAAAGAGCCATATTTTTATCTCTTCCATGTGAAGGGGTTGTGGATTGCTATGTAAAGTAAGCTGGAGTTAATTCGTGGTGCTAAACTTTAGGGAAGCTTACATAACTGACATCCGATTTGAAGGGTATTATGCTAATCATAGTTTCTGAAGATTAAACCTCTTTGTTTTCCCTAAGATATAGAAAATTCATAGTGAAATAGTATAACAGAGATTCTAAAACATTTTAATAAGTCAAAAATAATCATCATTTATTTGAAGCAGTATGCTACTGATTGTCGAAGGTCAGTGCTGTCAAATATCTCAAGAAAAGTATTTTTTGGAAGAGAATTTAATATAGTTATTTCATCTATTATCAATGTATTCCAGCAAAAGTAGTTGTAAATTTATTTTCCTGTTGCTTTATATTATAAAAGGTAAGACAATTCCCAAGAGGCAGAAATATAAATGAGCAAATCCTTGCAAATGAATAAATAACCTAAGAACTTTTATCTTATGTGTATGTTTCTAAACAAGATAGTGTTCATTATTATTATTATTATTTTACAAAACTGCTTTTATTCATTCCCTCAACACTTTTTAGGCACCTCATATTTATCAGCTATTCTTCTAGGATTTGGAGATTTAAGGGAAAAAAGTCATAAAAATCTTTGCCTTCAAGGAGCTTGCTTGCACTAAAATATGACAGAAAAATATACATGAACAAATAAACAAATGCAAATGAACAAATATGGATAAGGGGAATAGAGCTCTGAGGCAGGTTAACTTTGCATGAGATGGTCAGGGAAGGCATTGATGAGAACATTCATGTGAGCAAGCACTTGAAGGAGAGGTGTGAGTGAGCCATGTGACTATCTGAGAAAATAGTGCTAAGCAGACAGAACAGCAAATACAAAAACCCTGAGATGGAAATCTGTCTGGTTGTGACTGTTGGAGCATTCCTTTATGATTGTTCCTTTGATAAGAACACACATGAAATTTCAAGATTATTTATCAAGAGGAAAAAAAAATAACAACTAGGGAATAATCAAGTTAAAAATAACCAAGAGATGGAAGTAGCTTCTAGAAATTAATTTTTTTAATAAACAATCTACTATGTCACAAAGTTAATGGCAAATATAATTAACAAAGTATTCTACGACTCCATTTCAATCTGTCTCACAAATAATATAGATCTCACAAAAAACAAAATTGTATTAAGATGCAAATTTATAGCTACATTAGCAACTAAACTTTTGATTCTGGATGTTAACAATGTTATGAGAAAAAAAAAATGCCAAAACACTTTGTATGTAGTTATTGGAGAGTGTGTGTGTGTGTCCGTGCGCATGTGTGTGTACGTGTGATGGGGGTCAGGGCCATCGCTTGTGAAATCATCTATGTTTGTTGAAAATACAAAGGGTAAATAGGCACTTAAACCGCAATAGCCTTGAATACTTATTTCATCAAGCATAAAGGAATTGCATCTATCTTATATAAATGTCCTTTTTTTATTTTGAGTGTCTACTGTACAGTACTAAGGTAGTCAGCTCATCAGGTCACAGCACAATTGCCTTATTGACCTGTTGAAAGAAAAATAATTATTTTAAAATGGCTTAATCTATAACTTTCATTCCTACTTCCCATTATGTGCTCCTCCACACCTAGCATCCACCATGAAATGTTTAAAACTTGACCGTAGATCAGTATGAATTTATTAAATGTAGATATATACATTTGTTTTTGTATATGTTTAGTTTTTAATTATTTAATTTGAATGTTTTTATACTATATGTCTTTTTAAATTTTAAAAATCTTATTCAAGTTGGAGACAAGTGTCATTTTTTTTTTTTTTTTTGGTGATATAGGATTCCACAATTTGCCAGACTACCACATATCAATCCATTCTATACTAATAGACTACAGTCTGCCTTCAAATCTCTGCTACTAAAATCACTGCAAAGATTATTATACCTATACTTGGCCTGTGTAAGGATTTTCTTTGAGTGTTTTCCTAGAATAGTTCATGAATAGTTCTATGAATCTACCACTTTGCTTATACTTTACATGATCTAAATTTTCTAAGTTATAATATCAAAATAAAAAATGAAAACAATAATTAAAAATTAAATATGCAGTGTAAACATTTCCTTCTTCTTATATTTCTTTAAAAAATTTCTTCATGTTTATCAAGCTTAGAAATATCACGCATTTCTCTGATGGCGAGTGATGATGAGCATTTTTTCATGTGTCTGTTGGCTGTATGAATGTCTTCTTTTGAGAAATGTCTGTTCATACACCACACATCTACAGCCGTCTGATCTTTGATAAACCTGAGAGAAACAAGAAATGGGGAAAGGATTCCCTATTTAATAAATGGTGCTGGGAAAATTGGCTAGCCATAAGTAGAAAGCTGAAACTGGATCCTTTCCTTACTCCTTATACGAAGATTAATTCAAGATGGATTAGAGACTTAAATGTTAGACCTAATACCATAAAAACCCTAGAAGAAAATCTAGGTAGTACCATTCAGGACATAGGCATGGGCAAGGACTTCATGTCTAAAACACCAAAAGCAACGGCAGCCAAAGCCAAAATTGACAAATGGGATCTCATTAAACTAAAGAGCTTCTGCACAGCAAAAGAAACTACCATCAGAGTGAACAGGCAACCTACAGAATGGGAGAAAATTTTTGCAATCTACTCGTCTGACAAAGGGCTAATATCCAGAATCTACAAAGAACTCAAACAAATATACAAGAAAAAAACAAACAACCCCATCAAAAATGAAAAAATGCTCATCATCACTCGCCATCAGAGAAATGCAAATCAAAACCACAATGAGATACCATCTCACACCTGTTAGAATGGCCATCCTTAAAAAATCAGGAAACAACAGGTGTTGGAGAGGATGTGGAGAAATAGGAACACTTTTACACTGTTGGTGGGATTGTAAACTAGTTCAACCATTATGGAAAACAGTATGGCGATTCCTCAAGGATCTAGAACTAGATGTACCATATGACCCAGCCATCCCACTACTGGGTATATACCCAAAGGATTATAAATTATTCTACTACAAAGACACATGCACACGTATGTTTATTGCGGCACTATTCACAATAGCAAAGACTTGGAATCAATCCAAATGTCCATCTGTGACAGACTGGATTAAGAAAATGTGGCACATATACACCATGGAATACTATGCAGCCATAAAAAAGGATGAGTTTGCGTCCTTTGTAGGGACATGGATGCAGCTGGAAACCATCATTCTTAGCAAACTATCACAAGAAGAGAAAACCAAACACCGCATGTTCTCACTCATAGGTGGGAACTGAACAATGAGATCACTTGGACTCGGGAAGGGGAACATCACACACTGGGGCTTATCATGGAGAGGAGGGGAAGGGGGAGGGATTGCATTGGGGAGTTATACCTGATATAAATGATGAATTGATGGGTGCTGACGAGTTGATGGGTGCAGCACACCAACATGGCACAAGTATACATATGTAACAAACCTGCACGTTATGCACATGTACCCTAGAACTTAAAGTATAATAAAAATAAAAATAATAAAAAAAAGAAATATCACGCTATACCTCCTTAAGTCACTTAAAATTTTGTGTCTGAATTTTTTTTCCTTTAATAATCTCTTTTTCTTTTTTTCATTTAGAAAACTGCATTTGTTGTGAAAAATTACATTCCCTGGAAGATTTTTCTCCTTTAATGAATTCTTTTTTTATTGGAACTTAAAAAAATTCCTTTCTTTATTGTTTTTCTTTTTGAAAAATAACTATGTAGATTGTTTGTGTCATATATATTTAGTAAACTAATTTCACTGAACCCAAGTACAATGTGAATAAATTGTACTTTTTGAGGTCTAGTTATGGGACTATCTACCCACAGCCCAAGAAGTGTTTAGAGGTCTGTGCATTGTTGACTTGTGTTCTCTTTTTCATCTTCTAGAACTCAAGTAGAGAGCTCAGCTGGGACATGCACAGTCATGATGCACAAGATTTGTCCCAGCTCTTTCTGTGTGTAATTTGATTAAAAGCTCTCTATCACTCCTGAGCTAGGCTTTACACCACAAAGTCATTTCTACTTAGGATGAGACGTTTGAACTGTTTTTCCAATGCAAAGTAAGTCATGAAGCTTTTACTCAAAATGAGAAAAATAGCCTTAGACATTTATTTCTGGAGGTTCAATCATCTTTACCCTAAAGTATTTTCTATTTTCCTTCTTGCCATGGTAAGAAAAGATTATGAATTTTGGACATAATATTAATGTAAATTTTTTTTAAAAAAAGACATAACTATGTGTTTCAGCCCTCCCACCCTTCCCTGACTATTTTTCTCCCTGTTTTGTTTTTGCCCTTTAGATATTTAAAATCTCACATCTCTACGCATTCTGACTCTAATCCTCTTTCACATTAGAATTATCTTTTGTTATCATGAATCACATCATATGCTGTGCTTACTAAGCTCCTTCAATGATTTCTCAATATTCTTCCAATAAAATCCAGACTTGTCCGGGACTATAAAACTATAAATTACGTAGCTCCTGGATATATTTAATCTCATTTTATTTCACTTTTTTTTTTTTTTTTTTGAGACCGAGTCTTGCTTGGTCGTCCAGGCTGGAGTGCAGTGGCGGGATCTCCGCTCACTGCAAGCTCCGCCTCCCAGGTTCATGTCATTCTCCTGCCTCAGCCTCCCGAGTAGCTGAAACTACAGGTGCTCCCACCATGCCCGGCAATTTTTTGTATTTTTAGTAGAGACGGGGTTTCACCATTCACAGGATGGTCTTGATCTCCTGACCTCGTGATCCGCCCACCCCGGCCTCCCAAAGTGCTGGGATTACAGGCGTGAGCCACCGCATCCAGCCTTCTTTTTGTATTTTTAGTAGAGATGGGGTTTCACCATGTTAGCCAGGATGGTCTTGATCTCCTGACCTCGTGATCCACCCGCCTTGGCCACCCAAAGTGCTGGCATTACAGGTGTGAGCCACCGCGCCCGGCTCTTATTTCACTCTTATTTCCATACACGGCACATCAGTTACACCAGTCCTTCTTTTCTAAAATAGATATGGAAATTGAAAAAAGTGTGTGTGTGTGTGTGTGTGTGTGTGTGTGTATATGTCTATTTTCTAACTCTGAGAGGTCTTACAAAAAATAACATGCTGAGCCTGGTGAGGTGGCCGCTGCCTGTACTGCCAGCTATGTGCGAGGCAGAGGTGGAAGATCACTTGAGCCCAGAAATTTGAGATTAGGCTGGCAACATAGACTGGCAGTGAAAATATCTAGCATCTATATACTGGTTTCTAAATACCATTCCCCAACAAAATGAAACAAGCTTCTTGGAAAAATTCTTAACTCTGGGACTGTGCCAGGAGAGTGTAAGGTGAGCCTGTAATATCTTGTAGTGCCAGAAAGTAATGAATGGCTCACAAAAAAAAAAAAAAAAAAAGTAAAAGATAGGAGTGCATCAAAAGATCACAGGAGTCACTATGAAAGAACTCCCAATGACCAAGTCAAAGTTATTTTGAGCAATAAAATAAGCAGTGTTGCTAATGGAGTAAAACACATAAAATATAAAATAAATATCCATGACCACATAAAGCTATAAATAATCAGGAAAATGAACAAATGCAAACAAATGAGTTATTCTTTAGAGTAGAATTCAAAACAATGAATATAAAAGGAATGGTAGACCTAGAAAATCACTACTTGGCAAATACCACATTAAGAATTATTGCAGCCAAGAATAATTAAGGAATGTTAAATTGGGTGGGCAAAAATATTACAATAAACAGGATATTTTCATAGTGACAAAAATTCAACAAGACAGTGATAAATTACAAATGAAAAAATACAAGTTTACAGTAGAGAATTCTGACAGATACCATCTCCACAAAATGTTCTAAGTTAATATTTCTAGGAAGGAGACATGTCAACATTATTTACTTACTGATATAATATCCTGGGAAGAGCAAAACATCGCTTCTCTTATTCCTGCCAAAATTGCACAAAGTCAGTCTAATTTGAGGAAACATCACACAGATTCATACCAAGGGATATTGTACAAAATAATCAACAACTACTTTTCAAGAGTTTCAAGGTCATATAAGACAAGCAAAAGTGAAAGACTGTTCAAAATTGAAGGAGGCTAAGGAGTCATGAAAACTAACTGTAATGGACAATCCTGGACAGATCCTGGGACAGAAAAAGGACAGTATTGGGGCAACTGTTAAAATTTGAATGAGGTCTATGAATTACTTAATATTGTATCAATGTTAATTTTCTAGTGTTAATAAGTATGCTATGATTATATAAGATGCTAACATTGGGGAAACTTGCATGAAAGAAATATAGGTTCTTGAAATATAATTTTTGTAACTTTCTTCAAAAGATCATCTTACTTGTTTGCATAAAAGGCATCTCTGATAACTTCCCACCTCACTCATAACAAATTCCAAGATTATTAAGATGACTTACAAGATGCTACATGATCTAGACCTAGATACTTCTCTGACATCATTTTTTTTTTCATATTTCATTGACACATTGTCCTTATTTGTCCTGCACAATTCTAAGTATGCCTTGCCTAAAGCTTTTGAAACAGCTGTTATCTCTGTCTGGAAGTCATTTCCCCAAGTACCCAAATGGATCACTTTTTTTCCTGAATTCCTTCAGGTTTCTATACCCTATAAATAAAATAACAGTCCTTGCACCTCATTATCACTTACTATCCATTTGACCAGCTTTATTTTGCTTCATAGGACATACTATGACTTGATATATTGTGTTACCAGTTTTATTTTTAATTTTTGAGTCTTTCCTCACGCATCAAGCAATATCCAATACACAAACTTCATTTTAATTAAATAAGACGTTCTTGGAAAGAGGATGTGAGCATGTGATTACATTCCTAATTTCATATTCTGTCTTAGTGGAGCCACAGGATTACCAGTAGCAAAGGAAATTTTAGAGTAAGTGTTGTGTTTCTTCTGAGTTAACAATCATGTGTACTCTCCCAAGAGGCATTTTTCCTGCCTATCATTCAATGAGGAGGACTCGAAGGCCTTGCTGATTCACAATATGAAGGAATTATGTATTTTTAAATAGGAGGAGGGACACTTGATGACGATAATTTCTGGTAGATGGTGACATAAGAACAAAATAAAGGTTAATTATAAGTTGCCGAGATTTCAGAGTTTGTATTTTACTACACATAGAATTACCTAAAATAATAATGAAACGTGTTTTTTTTAAGTAGAGGTTAGCTACGTCATTGGCTTAGTAGGCAGCATAGAAAATAAAATAAACTCATTTTAAGAAAGCCACGTGGGAGGTGGTCCCTAGAGAAACTCCAACCAGCCTGCCCACTGGGGTGCAGCCTCGGGAAGTTCAAGCCCTTTGCAGCGGGGAGGACCCTAGCTCCTCCTCCTCCTATGTGGAGCCTGGGATTCAAACTACCGAGTGGGAAGAGCCCTAGTGGAGGGACTATGGCCATGCGATAGTCCCTGTTTCTCCCATTCTTCCCTTTTCCACCCAATAAAACCCTGTTTCACTCACCCTTTAAATGGTCTGCGAGCCTGAATTTACGTGGCCAGGAAACAAAGAACCCCATTTTTAGCTGAACTAAAGAACAGTCCTGCAACAATTTCTGACACAATATTCAAGGCTTAGTATGTACTCTCTGAAGCTACTGGAAGTATGTTGGAAAGTGGAATGTTAGTTATCTCTTGTTTTTTTCTAGTAAAAAATAAACTTTTGGCCGGGCGCGGTGGCTCAAGCCTGTAATCCCAGCATTTTGGGAGGCCCAGACGGGCAGATCACGAGGTCAGGAGATCGAGACCATCCTGGCTAACACGGTGAAACCCCGTCTCTACTAAAAACTACAAAAAAAAAAGAAAGAAAAAAAAAAAAAAACCACTAGCCAGGTGAGGTGGCAGGCACCTGTAGTCCCAGCTACTCGGGAGGCTGAGGCAGGAGAATGGCGTAAACCCGGGAGGCGGAGCTTGCAGTGAGCTGAGATCCCACCACTGCACTCCAGCCCGGGCGACAGAGTGAGACTCCGTCTCAAAAAAATAAAATAGGCCAGGCGTGGTGGCTCAAGCCTGTAATCCCAGCACTTTGGGAGGCCGAGATGGGCGGATCATGAGGTCAAGAGATCCAGACCATCCTGGCTAACATGGTGAAACCCCGTCTCTACTAAAAAATACAAAAAAACTAGCCGGGCGAGGTGGCGGGCGCCTGTAGTCCCAGCTACTCTGGAGGCTGAGGCAGGAGAATGGTGTAAATCCGGGAGGGGGAGCTTGCAGTGAGCTGAGATCCGGCCACTGCACTCCAGCCCGGGCGACAGAGTGAGACTCCGTCTCAAAATAAATAAACAAATAAATAAAATAAACCTTTGACTTTTGAGCATGAATAAAACAGCTCTCTAGTATTAAACTTGCAAAGACTAAAAGCTGACTGCAAACGTTTACATCACCTTCTAAAGGCACACGTTCCTACTTCGACTTCAGATGTTGCCAAGGAAGATAAAGCACAAAGGAGAATTGTCTCTTATCTGCATAGCAAAACAAAGAATATCGAGGTAAAGGGGATGAGGGAGTTTCTACCAAAAATAAAAAAATAGTGTCTAGCCTAAATAGAAGAGCTATCATCTTCGCAATGCCACGCAACTCAGACTGCATCCTTGTTATGAAGTACTAAGTGTTGCATGGCGCCAATTCTTTCTTCAAGTGTCATGTTGCTCCTGCTTGCGTTAGTTTTAATCACAGTTAATATTCCCGGCTCTACTCCTGTAGATTCAGAGTTGGAGGGGCAGACATTTATGTGTTTTAGCTTACAGTTTGCTACCTTGTGAGAACCACATCCAGATCCTGTGGAGATGACTCTTCATGACCTGGACTTTAAATTGGATAAGGTTATTAGAGAAGATTTGAGTTGTCATCTTTGGGGAGAGGACGCAATGTTCTGTGAGAAGAAAAGTGAAAGAGGTATTTGTTCCTTGCCTTGGGGGATGGTTGTAATAACAGTTAGCTGACGATATGAGTCTGTATTTCTCTCTACAGGGTATAATTTTGCGTGCAAGCAGTTGTGAATTTAGAAGTGACATTTCCCGGTAGTCCTAAGTGGTGCTCTGAAATTTATTCTCATTGATGGATGTAAGAAAAAGTGATTTTCCCCTTTCAACCTGAAACAGGTAAGAGACTGCTGTGGTTTTTCATGTTCTCTTTCTTCATCAGCCATCTAGGTGTTAAGTTCATTGTATGGTGACATAAACAAGAAATAAACGTTCATTTTGTTTAACCCATTTTGGATTTATCCATTACAGGAATTAGCACTACTTGAACTTAGTATCATATTAGAATGTTAGCTTCATGAAAACTATTTTGTTGTTGTTCACTGCTTTATCCAGTCATGTGGAACTGTGATGGGTTCTAAAAAAATAAATGTAATAATGAATGAATGAATGAAGAAAAGGTAGATGACTAAAATATATTTATTACCAATTTATTATTTTTCTATGTGAGAATATTCAAAATAAGAGTGACAACAAATCATTCAATATCAGCATAATTGAGTAGTCTATGCCTTTATAATAATCTGTATTATAAGAACATGTAAATTATAAAATAAATTACAGTTCTTAAAACTGCACATATTTAGTTGTATGTTTATGTGCATGCACATTGTTTTGTTATTTTTTTTTTTTGTCTTTAGTTTGTCTAAGGCAGATTAAAAAAACTTTACTGAAAACCTCATAAATGTGTACATTGTTGTTTGGGAATGCAACTTTCTCAAACAAAAACATCACATTCAGGGTTTTTTAGCAAATTTAGGATAGACTTGGAATTTAACTTTTAATAAATGTGAAATCTCAGCACATTCATTGCTTAGTACACAGCAGGTGTTATATAAAATTTGTAGAATTTTATTTTCCTATGGTATTAAGTAGTGAGGAAGAGAGCTCTCTATTTATATTCTTTATAAAAATAAGAAGATCATATTCAGGCATTACTTACCAAGTTTCATGTACAGTTTATCCATCATTTCATGTATAGAATGTAGGGACACAAATTGTGAATAGCTTGCAGAAAATCATATAGCTAGTCTGTAATACAGTGATCTTGAAACTTAAGTGTAGTTTTCTCCATTATCTTACTAAATGTCAAGAGTCATTATGTTCCCATAAGTAAATGTCTGATAATGCTGTCTCACTCCTAACCCTAACACAAAGGACTGTGAGCAGAATTTTCCATAGTTTCCTTAACTAAGATGAATGTGTTAAAGCTTGTTGTAGTATAGACTTTGTACATGACTATTCATGCAACAAAAGAATTGAGTTTATTTTAAAAAAAGAATTCTTCCAAGGCTCTTGTAGTAAACATTATATTCTTTCAAGATGATTCGAAAATGATAATACATTTTTGTTAGAAACCTGAAAAATAATGTGTATGCCTTTGACAACAGAAATTACACAATGTTAGCCTCAAATGAGGCACAACATCTTAGCTTTAAGATTACTAGATAAACCTTAAAATACTCTTAATAACAAGGGAAAAAAAAGGAATTAATTGTATACCTAAACCCCAAAATATGCTATTACAAGACAGTTTTCCAGGTGGCCTTAGACAGGTGCAGTTCCCTCCTTTTCTTGCATTTTTTTCTTTTTTTTTTCCAGGATTAACTATAGAGTACCCTGGGAATGCAATATCTTGAGAAAAGGAAGAACTATCAGAAATTGTGCAGGACTGTTCTTGACCCTCTTAGGGAATGTAATATCTTTAGTTAGGAGGAAAAAGTTCAGGAAAGCCTGTGCTTTGTTCCTCTATCCCCGGGAAGCAGAATGCCCATCAAAGCTTTGCCCAGCATGTGACATGACTCCTGTCACATGATGTATATAACTTGGTGTGGACTGCCTTTCAAGGTTCTTAAGCTGTGGTGCAAAGTGGAGCATGTGCAGTCAAGATTTCCTCTCCCCTGAGAGGCTTTCTTGAGTCTTGGGGGACCAGTTCTCACTGGATTCTAGGGTGTTTTTCTCCTTCCCCTTGCTGTCTATCCATGAATAATAACTCCACTTCATGTAACTTGTGCATGAGTATTTTCTGTTTCACTAAACTCACACAAGTTGGTGACCAGTGCATGATAGACCTGCCACAAACTTTGAACTTTTTTTTTTTTTTTTTTTTGAGACGGAGTCTGGCTCTGTGGCCCAGGCTGGAGTGCAGTGGCCGGACCTCAGCTCACTGCAAGCTCTGCCCCCCAGGTTCACGCTGTTCTCCTGCCTCAGCCTCCCGAGTAGCTGGTGCCCACCACCTCGCCCTGCTAGTTTTTCGTATTTTTTAGTAGAGACGGGGTTTCACCGTGTTAGCCAGGATGATCTCGATCTCCTGACCTCATGATCCGCCTGTCTCAGCCTCCCAAAGTGCTGGGATTACAGGCGTGAGCCACCGCGCCCAGCCTTGAACATTTTTTTCTAAAAATTTAAGAGATACTTTTGACTATTTGAAATCAGTTAAAAGTAAAAAGACAGGTGAACACAAACATGGCTTCTGTGGTGCTGGCGCTGAGGACTTGGACAGCCCTTACATCCTTGCTGAGCTCCACTCCTGCTACAGTTCTTGCTGTCAGATATGCATCCAAGAAGACAGGTGGTAGCTCCAAAAACCTTGGTGGAAAGTCATCAGGCAGACGCCTAGGCATTAAGAAAATGGAAGGTCACTATGTTCATGCTGGGAACATCATTGGAACACAGAATCATTTCCGCTGGCACCCAAGTGCCCATGTGGGTCTTGGGAAGAATAAATGTCTGTATGCCCTGGAAGAGGGGACAGTCCGCTACACTAAGGAGCTCTACGTGCCTCATCTCAGAAACACGGAGGCTGTGGATCTGATCACCAGGCTGCCCAAGGGTGCTGTGCTCTACAAGGCTTTTGTCCACGTGGTTCCTGCCAAGCTGGAGGACACCTTCAAACTGGTAGCTATGCTTTGATGTCCTGTTTGAGGCCATCAGACAGAGACTGGAGCCCAGGTGACAGGAGATGGTGGTATCAGAAGTCAAGGGTTGAGGTGACGACATGGCCTCCCAAGGAAGAGGTCTGCTTGATGGTGACTCTGCAGGAGACTCTGAAGTGACTGCCGGGAAACTCTATGGGAGACCTGATCTGGGACCAAAAATAAAGTGAGCCAGAGTCATGGAAAAAAAAAAAATAAAAGTAAAAAGACATTGTTTTCTTTGTCATGCATAAACCCAAAGATATTATAATGCAGCTTGGAAAAATGTACTTAGCATTTAAAGTAATGTTTTTGGATATAATCCAAAGAAAATCAACAATTTTTCCTCCAAAGGAAAACATTAATCATACAATCATGGAACATTATATTATGTACTTACCAACCAAAGAAAGCCAGGGACCAGCTG
>NW_012115355.1:4209153-4210402 GCF_000951035.1 Colobus angolensis palliatus | reverse complement strand
ATATATAGAAATGGACTCTCACTCTGTTGCCCAGGCTGGAATGCAAGGGCACAATCTTGGCTCACTGCAACCTCCACCTCCTGGATTCAAGTGATTCTCCTGCCTCAGCCTCCCAAGGAGCTGGGATTACAGGTGTGCACCACTGTGCCCAGCTCAAATTCTAACAGATGTACAAAAAAGAGCTGGTACCAATTCTACTGAAACTATTCAAAAAATCCAGGAGGAAGTACTCTTACTTAACTCATTCTGTGAAGCCAGCATCACCCTAATACCAAAACATGGTAAAGACACAAAGAAAAATGTAAACTACTGGCTAATATCCCTGATGAACACAGATGCAAAAAAATTGTCAGCAAAATACTATCGAACTGAATACAACAGCAAATCGAATGTCAATTCACCATGATAAAGTAGGCTGCATTCTTAGGATGCAAGGTTGGTTCAACAATGCAAAGTAAGAAATGTGATTCACCACATAAAAAGAATTAAAACAAAAACAAATTGATCATCTCAATAGACATAGAAAATTTTTTGAGTAAAATTCAATATTCTTTCCTGATAAAAACCCTCAAAAAAAAAGCATCAAAGTAACATCCCTTAAAATGATGAGAGCCATCTATAACAAACCCACAGCCAACACCCTACTGAATGGGCAAAAAACATAAACATTCCCCTTGTAAACTGGAACAAAACAAGAATGTCCATTTTCACCATTCCTATTCAACACAGTATTGGAAGTGCTAGCCATAGCAATCAGCCCTAAAAGGTATCCAAATAGGAAAATAAGTCAAAATATTTTTCTTCCTGGATGATATGATTCTATACCTAGAATAGGTATGGAAACCCCAAAGACTCTGCCAAAAGGCTCCCGGAGCTGATAAATAACTTCAGTAAAATTTCAAGGTACAATATCCATGTACAAAAATCAATAGCGTTTTTATATACCAATAACATTCAAGCTGAGAGCCCTATCAAGAACTTATTCTCATTTAAAATAGCCATTAAAAAAATAAAATATTGAGAAATAGATGTAACAAGGACATAAAAGATCTCTACAAGAAACATTAGAAAACACTGAAAGAAATCAGATGATGTAAATAATTGGGAAAAGTGGTTATGAATTGAAAGAATCAAGCTCATTAAAATGGCCCAACTGCCAAAGGCAATTTACAGATTCAACATTGTTTCTGTCAAACTACTGACCTCATTTTTCACAGAACTAGGAATAAATATATATATATATATAATA
>NW_012115355.1:4189398-4208208 GCF_000951035.1 Colobus angolensis palliatus | reverse complement strand
TTGTTTATTTATTTTGAGACGGAGTCTCACTCTGTCTGATTATTATCTATAATAATCAGTACTACCTTGTTCAATTTCTATACTTTATAAATAAATATCTGAACTCTTTTAAGGAGACAAATATTAAACATCAGTAATTCAATTCTATAATCATTTCTGTTTTTGAATTCTATTGTTTACTACTTTGGGCCTACTTTTCAGTTTATTTATAATTTATAAATCATTTGTAAGCTTTCAAATTAATTTAAAAAAAATAAAATTTCAAAAATAGTTGTCCTAAATTATGTTAATACAGCTTAATGTTTATTAATCTTATAAACACGACTTAATTGCCATAGAAAAACAGCTATATGACAAGCTCACCTGTATACAGCCAGTTAATAATCAGAATCCATAATCAAAAACAGCCTTTCAAAAATATAATGTACATTTGGTAAAGCATTAAAAAAAGAAAAAAACAAATACATGCCAAAATTAAATGGTGTTTTAGCTTTCTGTGTGTGATTTCTGTTGTTATTTTTATTGTTTTCGGGAGAGAGGGTCTCACACCATCGCCCAGGCTGGAGTGCCATGGTGTGATTACAGCTCACTGCAGCCTCAGCCTCCTGGGCTCAAGTGGTCCTCTCACTTCAGCTTCCCAATCAGCTGAGCCTATAGGCACACGACTCCTGCCCAGCTAATTTTTGTATTTTTGATAGATATGGGGTTTCACCATGTTGCCCAGCCTGTATTTTTTTTAATTAATGGAATTCTTCTAAAGGGCTATATGCATACAGGATGGTAACTGAAGTATTAGCTGCTGAAGCAAATAACATATAAAGAATATTAATGTAATTCAATTGCATCACAAAGAAAAAAATGAAACAAACCATTAAACTACCAAATAGAACTCAGTAAGAAAACATTTGTTTTCAATAGGGGGACTATGTCTAATTCAAATTAATATTTTCTTATCTTTGTTTACAAAACAGGATAAAAAAGGAATAATAAAATTCACTGACCAACAAATATTGAAGAAAACTCTTGACAACATTGGATTTACCATCAGCTGGGGTACCAGGAGTTTTCTGAACAAACAAAACCCTTGTATTATACTCTTTACACATTTACTGAAATTGAAATTGAAGGAAACTTTTTTTGTATAGCAAATAAATACAAAATATTAAATTGTTATAGCATTGGCAGCCTTAAAGATGCAATATCAAATTATAGAAAAATATATATTTTCCCTTGGGATTAGCATTTGTAAAGTATAAATTCTATATGTAGAATAATGTTTACCAACTGTGATAGACCATTCCTTTCTTGGAAGCACATTCTTTTAGATGGAGAACTTGGTTTCAGAGCTTCTGATGAACTCCTTGCTATGTAGTTGACCCGTCTGAAGATCTATCACTATGCTTCTATGAGCTGTGTAGTAACAGTAATGGCAACTAGAGATTTGGTTTTATGACAAAGGACTACATAATGTGAAAGTTGTCAAGCTGCAGAAGGTAGAGGCTATAAAAAATAGGCTGAGATTAAAAGCTGTATGTATTCTCTTCATAGAAAACTGCTGTATAATAAAGCAACCAGACTAAGATAAAAATATGCATTTCCATAAACATATCATTATCATGACAAACATATCATCTTCCTTGTCATCATACCATTTTGAGGATAAGCTTGAAGAATCTATGATTCTGTAACCGAACTTTCACTGCCTGGAATAGTGATATTATGAAACCTGACGACTGACCCATATTCAATTCAATTTGATTCAGTTCAGCAAATATTCACTGAGTGCCAGTGCAAGGCATTGGATCAGTCACTTTCAGAAGCACTCTGATGAAGAAGGTGTGCAATGATAAATAAAGAGATGTCGTCTCCTCCAATAGAGAATATGGCTGACATACATTTATGTATACAGCAATATGGAATGTTGTGTATGTTGTAAAGGAAACAAAGGGTTTGGAGAATGTTAAATTATGCATGCAAGATATATGTCAATATAAAGTGAAAGAATTCATAGGTATATTATTTACCTACCTAAGCACAATCTAGGAATTGGAATATTGGCTGTGGTATTACTCGAAGAGCTACACCAGCTTATGACCTTGTGAAAAGAGTAATAAATAAATAATTGAAAAATTATTAGCTGTGTTACACAATAAGGCTCTCACATTAATTCAAAGTTTCTCTGGTTTAGCAAAGCTAGTATGACTTAGGAAATTGTGGTGTTACCATGGGCATTTGTATAGGTTGTCAAGGGAGCAATTTTAAGTGGCACTTCACCCTAACTTAAAGGGTAAAATAAAGTTTTAAGAATGATATAGGGGATAATCTACAACCTAAAAATCACACAGGAGTTATCCAGAGAAATAACACAAGGGAAAGTACCAGGTGGAGGTTGTTTAAAAACCAGAAACAAGCGAAATTATAAAACTTCCTGAAAATGCTAATGCAACCCTGGATGGGGTAAAACCATAAAGGTCTTAGTAAGGTTTGTTCAGTTTTAAGTGCGTGAACATTTTCTCAAGGTGAGAGAATTTTAAGTGAGAAAAATATATCAAATTTTTCTTTAAAATGAAATATTTATATTAACCAGTATAATTATATAGTTCAAGAAATATTTAGCAATACGTATTTAACAATACTATGAATAAAATATTTTTCACATTTATTGGTATTGGGATTTGAATATTGACTATAATAGTTATGTTCCTTAAATATTCAGATTGATAGAATGTAGTTGTGATCAAAACTCAGTAGAAAGTGTATCAGTTTTATATATAAGGCTTTCCTAATTTCTGTAAATACTGTAGCTGACTCTGTCCCGAAAATAAGAATTTGAACTTCGAAGAAAACCTATCAGATTTCTACTGGATAATCTGGTAGAATTCTTACTGAATAATCCTGAGGAATTCCTATTAAATAGATAAAGATAGACATTTAAAATATCTAAAATAGATAAATTTAGATATTTATTTTAAAGGTAAAATAGATATTTAGATTTTTAACTTTTGCCCAGAATGACAAAGGAATGAATAATGATTTATGTCTGCCTTTCCACCAAATACTGCTCAAATGATAAAAATGAGCTTTCTTCTCTTGCTTTCTCCTAAAGCAGAAAAAGACTGACTCAGTTTGGGATTTTCCCCTTGTTCCTCCCCAGTTGTTTTATTCTACCCCAATTTACCTCTCTTGTCTTGTGAATATCTTCCACATTATTTTTTTAAAGGTTTATATTTGAAGGACAAATTTACTCTCTATGATTTTAGTAAACTTGTTTAATCATCACAACACTTTAGAATATTTTATTATAAGAATTAGTTAGATCACTTTATTCTCAAATGGATTGAAATTTCCAAATATTATATATATTTTATTTTAAACTGATTGATTATTTTATACTTTTCCACCTATTTTTGTAATATATAACAAAGTCATAATGGGATCTTTGCCACAACTAAATGCTGTTCTTTCAATATAGATATATAGATTTCACTCTATTTAAATGCAAGCACATAAGCTCAAATCCTAGTTGCTCTATTCTGATTGTAAATTCTGTGAATTACTGTGATTTTAGACAACCCTCATGTATTTAATATCCCTGAACTGTATGAAAATGAAACAAGATAATAAATTTTATAATATGTGCATTTCACCACAATAAAAAAATAAAAAATACATATGTGTATACCATGAAGAAAAGACTCAATTATTTGCTTTAAGAATATATTATAGCTGCATAAGCAAAAATAAACGATTAAAAATTAAAACATTTATGTTCACATTCCTTTTATCTACACATCACCAAATAGTTTCTCTTCCACTAAAATGATTTTACACATTATAAAGTCACATAGTATCAAAAGTGTAAATGTAGAGTTAGGATTAGGTTTATAAATTGTACACAATACAGTATGTAAATACTTATTTATATCAATCAGGAGAGTAGTCAAAATATACAATGGTGCATTAAATGATGGTGAAGGTAGCACACTGTGTTCACCTCTCATATTTCCTAATGAAATGACTAAAAGTAAAGTGGCTCCAATAATTTCAAGGTTACACTACCTGTTCCAAATTTGGAAATTACTATGGCAGATGCTAAACCAAAATTTTTGGCAGAAGCATAGAGATCTTTTACTTAGATTTCTAATAAACTGGAATCTCTTCAAAGATCATAACATATGACCAAACCCCTGAAGTTACATGAAATAAATGATTATATTACCTATTTATTTGATTCTAGTATGTACAAATAATAGCAGTGTTGAGTTCTCTGTGGTTTCTATTTATTTCCTCTAGAGAGTAGCTGCTGATTCTAGAAATTTCAAATAAGTAGAGTCATTGTGATAGGACTACACTCATTAGGGTGCTCTACTGCTTACAACATTGATCATGCCAATGTGTTTTGAGATGCACAGGAAAGAAGAGAACTTTGAATTTAGCCAGTCTCACTACACAGGAGCAATTTCAATTAGAATATGGCTTACTACTATAAAATTGTAATGATTAAATATTCATGTTACCTTAATGCAGCTTATGCTTTATAAAATTCTACTGCTTTAACTTCAGGAAATTAATTTACTATACCTAGTTAATGAATGTTATGAAAACCATGAAATATAAATAATACATTGAAATTTAATCACCTTTCAATAAGCTTTTCTGCCGTTTAAATACACATAGTTAGGCCAGGCATGGTGGCTCATGCCTGTAATCCTAGCACTTTAGGATGCTGAGGTGGGTGGATCACATGAGCCTAGGAGTTTGAGACCAGCCGGGCCATGATGGTGAAACCCTATCTTTGCTAAAAATGCAAAAATTAGCCGTGTGTGGTGGTGTATGTCTGTAATCCCAGCTACTCGGGAAGCTGAGCCTTGAGAAGCACTTGAACCCGAGAGGCAGAGATTGCAGTGAGCCAAGATTGTTCCACTGCACTCTAGCCTGGGCAACAGAGAGAGACTCTGTCTCAAAATTAATAAATAAATACATCTAATTTGTCATATCCTAATTCTTACATAAATGTTACTTCTTATATATATATGTAAATGTTTACATTATTCAGAGGGATAACAGGTGCTTCCTTTTTGACTAAAATAAAAATTATTATTGATATTTATAGTTCAAATGTTTGCATATATTCACAAAACATCAAATATCAAGTTTTACCAAGGAAAGTATAAAGTTTTTTTCTGTACCTTTATTGGTTTAGTTTTAAATGTTAAATGGTAGTTGAAAATTGTATGTTAGAAATTACCTAATTTACAAATACTTTGTTACACTGGAAAAGCCCTCAATAAAATTTTCTGTGTTCTAGTGTTTCTACTCTATAGGAATTTGAAAAACCATACTATAATACATTTCTAGCCCTTTCTGTAACTTGAATAAAGATAACCAATTCAAAGCAGTTCTGAGTGTTTTGTTTAAAAATTACTATTTTTTTATTATGGAAATAATAGGTATAAAGGAAGTCTCTGTGTACACACGCACACACAAACACAAATGTAAATTGCTTATATTAATAAAATTTTATTGGCTATAATTTCATATGAAAAATTAATAAAATAGAATACAAACTATTCAGTTAATACATTTAAACCAGAGGGTTGTAATATCTACTTGGTCTTACTTCTAATATAGAAACATAATATGCTCAACTATGTATAGCCATGTATATCTGTCACCCTTCAACTCTATTTCTTTAACTTTTTGCATGATTTTTTAAAATGAATTTGACTGCTAAATATTAACTTAATTTATATTTGGCTGATCTGTATAAATGCCAGCAGTCTTTTATACATGAGAAGAACCTGTAGAACTAAGGAAAGTGGTCAGGATTATTTATTATGCTTTGCATCAGTGTATATACCTTGAGGTTTTACTATTTAATGTGATATGTTGCTTCAAATTGCTGCCCAAATATGTAGTGCAAAAGAGTACACTAGCCTAAAAAGATCTATTGACACATCATGGAAAGTATGATATTAGTAAATGTTTTGGGGAAGACTTTACTATATGTAATATAATATAATATAGCTATCACATAAAGAATTTAGGTTAAAGGCATTCAAATTTGATAATTTCATAACAATTTGTTAAGAAATAGGAGGAAGAGAATTACAACAACGCTGGTTAGACTACTAAAATATTCTCTCTATATTCAATTAAACATATGTTACTTGTTAATTAGCTTTTTGTCAGAGTGTAATTTTATGATAGGATTTTCAGACTATTTTTCAATCAAAGATCACTGACAGAACTTAAATTGTTTGATTGAAAATTTGACTCTTTGTACATGAATGAGCCTGACTTTAAGTCTTACTAACAAGGTTTAGGATAACTCAGTACATGTGAGGATTCTAGAAAGCTGCTAAAATATTTGATTCATTCTCAAAGAGTTTATAAGAAGTTTTCATAAGCATATAATGATAATGAATATGAACTCAGTATTTTTTAACTATTAACTTTACAACAATGAAAACAAGTTAGAAAATTATAACAAATTTTAAAATTCATTATTTATATTCTTTAGTGCTATTGAATGTGGAATGTCATTTAAATTCATGTTGAGCATTATTACCTGAGCAGCAGATTTGTAGATGCTCATATTATACAGATATATTCTATCTGCTCCATTTATTAAAACAGGGACTGGAGTACTGAGCATTGTAAAATAAATGATTATTCTAAAACTGAAACACTAGTTCATTCTTTATTGGGAAGGTGCTTTGACGTGGGAAATGGCTCTGGAAAGAACCTGCCTCACTTCCTGCTGGGATTACGTAGGAATCTTTCTCTGCTTTATAGCATGTGAGAAGATTCCACAAAATGTGAAGTCTGGGACTAAAGGACAGTCAGCCAAAGAAACATTTTAGTTGTGTGAGTAGAAAGTGATTTGGCATGGCTAATTTTTCAGGGTTCTTGGCAAAACCAAATAAATATTTTTAAAAAGAAATAATGTCACATATGGATGGGTAATTTTCATAGGGATGATTAATGAGCTTCTATGTAGAAGGAGCAAAATAGGATCCAAGAGTTTCAGAATTTATAAATATATGTTAGTAATAATTAGGAGTAAATCGATTCAAGGCTGTGAAACCCAGATGGCTGTGGAATCACTCCTTGAAATTGTTAATAACATTTTGTATTCTTTTTAATTATCTAAAGAAATGCTTGCAGAAAGGGCATGGGGAAGATGACAATGACACTCAATCATATAATCTGCTTCCATTTAACCTTGAATTCTAAGATGTTCCTTGCTGTTCTGACATGGAGAGTAGATCAAATTATTTGTTGTCAGTGACATATCAAGTCCCTTAAACCTAGCAACAGGAATATGGTTTAAAAGACCCGGAAGCTAAGAAAGTAGACAAGTTCATTCAAAAAACAAGTGCTACTAAAAAATGACAGCCATTATCTATTTCTATCCAAAATAATGATAACTAAATACTATTCCACAAATTTACCTATTTATGATTTTCAAATGGTAAATAATGAAAGAAGTTTTGTAAATTATTTTGTGAAAAGTCACTTTTCCTTTCATCATCGTTCCTTAGTCTCCCAGCTCTCTCTTCCAGAAGCAACTGTTCCTTATTCATCCCTGTAGGGAGACCCCCTGAAACTATTGCTACAGAATAAAAGATGAAATGCTCCTGATTATTGCAAATGCAAAATTGCATGCAGGATTGTGTAAGGACAATGCCAGGCTGGGCTGCCAGAATGAGCCAATAGCACATGATGTGCTTCCCCCTGCAGAGAGCTTATGAATGGACGTGCAGTCAGGGAGGTTTCACATCACCAAGATTCCTATCCTAGAAAAGCAGATGTTCATAGCTCTGGGAATGGAATGCGACCTTTGTGGAGAGCCTATAAATGGATGCACGGGGGGGCGCCTGTCCATATGGATAAGATAGAGCTATAAATGCCCTCATCTTGCCACGTCTCTTCTAGGCCTCTTTAGGGTTAAGGCATACTCCCTTCTGAGAATTTCTGGTCTAACCAGTTGTCTAGCTTCACGTCCTGTTTCTATGGATTGTTTGTCACCAGCTTTTGCTGCAACTCTTACTGCTGATTAGTATCTTGCTAATCATAGGTTAGGAAGAACTAACCTATCATAGGAATGGTTAGGAAATCATAGGAAAGACTGTGTTTCTGTTTTAAGGCTCTTTTAGAAATTACTGATGCACATACTATATTGTAAATTCTTACCTCTGTATGCTGTACTTTTGTATACAGATGTTATGTTAAAGAATTACTTCATCCCCATGTGACCATCTCACCTCATAATCAAATGATCCTAAATCCCTCACTAACCTACCCCCGCCCTCACTAAATTTAATAATAAATGGTGGTATATCCAGTGCCTTGTTGGCACCGTGGGACAAGAAGGCAGTGACCCACCCTGGACCCAGCTTTCACTATCTTGTGTGTGTCTATTATTTCTCGACCTGCTGATCTGCCTGGGAACAAAGAGAGAGCCCCATTGCATTGTGGGCTGCCGGTTAGATAGTGCAATAAATCCCTTTTATTCTATATCTTTTTAGAGACATTCTCAGCACAGACATGGAGATAACATTAAAAAGGCTTGTGGATCACCTGAGGTCAGAAGTTCGAGACCAGCCTGGCCAACATGGTGAAACCCAGTCTCTACTAAAAATACAAAAATTAGTTGGTCGTAGTAGTACATGCCTGTAATTCCAACTACTCAGGAGGCTGAGTCAGGAGAATCGCTTGAACCTGGGAGGCAGAGGTGGCAGTGAGCTGAGATTGCACCACTGCACTCCAGCCTGGGTGGCAGAGTGAGACTCTGTCTCAAAAAACAAGAAGTAACAATACTAAAAAAAAAAAAAAAAAAAAAAAAAATCATTTCTCAAGAATCAGTAAATATTTTTTTAAACTAGAAAGTTTAGATTAGTTTATCCCTCAAAATTTTACATTATAAAACTCTTCTCCCTAAACCTGCAATATTGTAACTGCAACCTCACAAATGGAGCTAGCACATTTATGACTTAAACGGCACCTAAAATACCTACAAAAGAAATTCCACAGAAATAAATCATGTAAGCATTTTTCATTCCCCATTGTCTTTCTCCTTCTTTTCACTTCTCTCATGTTATTTTTCTCTCTAATGTTCTTGACCGTTTTCTCCAACACTGTATTTTATCCTCCCCATCTTTATTCCTTTTTCCCGTTTTAAATTTTTTTCTTCTTTTCTACTCTCTTTCATTTCCTCACTTCACAAATTTGTTTATGTCTTCTAGAAAATTCTCACAACACTTCCACTTTGTTCTGTTACAACAGTTAGTCTGACATTGTGTATCTTTGAGTTTATATTGCCTTCAGTGGCTAACATAAGAGGTGAGGCTGAGAGGATGGAAGGTGGTTCCCTCAAAAACTGAGATTTCAGGTAGCGTGACGCCTCCAGCTTTGTCTTTTTGACTTAGGATACTACAAGGCTACAGTAACCAAAACAGCATGGTACTGGTACCAAAACAGAGCTATAGACCAATGGAACAGAACAGAGTCCTCAGAAATAATACCACACATCTACAGCCGTCTGATCTTTGATAAACCTGAGAGAAACAAGAAATGGGGAAAGGATTCCCTATTTAATAAATGGTGCTGGGAAAATTGGCTAGCCATAAGTAGAAAGCTGAAACTGGATCCTTTCCTTACTCCTTATACGAAGATTAATTCAAGATGGATTAGAGACTTAAATGTTAGACCTAATACCATAAAAACCCTAGAAGAAAATCTAGGTAGTACCATTCAGGACATAGGCATGGGCAAGGACTTCATGTCTAAAACACCAAAAGCAACGGCAGCAAAAGCCAAAATTGACAAATGGGATCTAATTAAACTAAAGAGCTTCTGCACAGCAAAAGAAACTACCATCAGAGTGAACAGGCAACCTACAGAATGGGAGAAAATTTTTGCAATCTACTCATCTGACAAAGGCCTAATATCCAGAATCTACAAAGAACTCAAACAAATATACAAGAAAAAAACAAACAACCCCATCAAAAAGTGGGCAAAGGATATGAACAGACATTTCTCAAAAGAAGACATTCATACAGCCAACAGACACATGAAAAAATGCTCATCATCACTCGCCATCAGAGAAATGCAAATCAAAACCACAATGAGATACCATCTCACACCAGTTAGAATGGCCATCATTAAAAAATCAGGAAACAACAGGTGTTGGAGAGGATGTGGAGAAATAGGAACACTTTTACACTGTTGGTGGGATTGTAAACTAGTTCAACCATTATGGAAAACAGTATGGCGATTCCTCAAGGATCTAGAACTAGATATACCATATGACCCAGCCATCCCACTACTGGGTATATACCCAGAGGATTATAAATTATTCTACTACAAAGACACATGCACACGTATGTTTATTGCGGCACTATTCACAATAGCAAAGACTTGGAAGCAACCCAAATGTCCATCTGTGACAGACTGGATTAAGAAAATGTGGCACATATACATCATGGAATACTATGCAGCCATAAAAAAGGATGAGTTTGCGTCCTTTGTAGGGACATGGATGCAGCTGGAAACCATCATTCTTAGCAAACTATCACAAGAAGAGAAAACCAAACACCGCATGTTCTCACTCATAGGTGGGAACTGAACAATGAGATCACTTGGACTTGGGAAAGGGAACATCACACACACTGGGGCTTATCATGGGGAGGGGGGAGGGGGGAGGGATTGCATTGGGGAGGTATACCTGATATAAATGATGAATTGATGGGTGCTGACGAGTTGATGGGTGCAGCACACCAACATGGCACAAGTATACATATGTAACAAACCTGCACGTTATGCACATGTACCCTAGAACTTAAAGTATAATAAAAAAAAAAAAAAAACTGAGATTTGTGCTTCCCTTCACTGATTTTCAGAACAAATTCATGATAGTTAATATGTTTACCAACCATACACCGTTAATGTGTGATAATTTGTTAATTGTGTCATTTCTGTCTGGAATTACTTCTTGTCTCTCTTATTTCCCTAAAAGTTTATAAATTTTTAGATCTATTAGGGTTAAAATATGAGTGTTAGATACAAACAGCATCGGTTTGAATACTGGCTAACTTCTCTACTAACGGGGTCCCCTTAACAAAGTCAATTCATTTTATTGTGCCTCAGTTTTAACACACAGGATAAAACATGGTAACAATCAACTCCACTGTTTTGTTATGAGCATCCAAAGAAATTAGGAACACCATGTATCTGCCTCATATTCAGTGATCAATAAATGTTAACTTATTACTCTTCTCTCATCCTTTCATCTATTTTCAAATCCTTCCTCTTCTGCAAAGTTCTTCCAGCTACTAGCCTTGAGAATTACTATCCCCATTGTCCCTTGTAACACATAATTTAACACAAAATGTTATATGCTATTCATAGCATTGTCAGTATTTTATTAGAAACAAAAGCAAACAAGAAAAAAAGCTCATTGTTGGTGATTCTAATGTACACAATTTATCTATACTCAATGACCCAGAAGTAGAAACCATTGTTTCAATGTTAGAACTGTAGACACATTAACTTGAAATCTAGAGATGCTCAATATTTCCTAAAAAGAATTATTTTTGAAGGTGACAGTGTATAGCAATATGTAAGCAAAATAAGAACCTGAAATAAAAAATTTAGTTTTGTATGTTAAAATTGAGCAACATAATTCATAGTAGAAACTAATTAATGCAGTGTTTATTTTCACATTCAGTTTTTATAATACCAGATTGATCTAAAAAATGCCCTTTATAAGACAAGTTAACATAAAATATTTTCATAAAATGAAGTCTTTCTAAACAAGGTTGACAGTCTCAGTGCTACACAATAAAGTTAACTTTGATATCTTTAGAATAATCTAGCATTCTGAATAAAAATGTAAGCTATTCTCTAGTAACTGCATTGTTGGCAATTATTTTATTAATTGCTGGCAGTCTGTTGTTACCCTTTTATTCCAAATTTAAACAATATAAAGTCTCTTAATCGTTAGCATTTTAAAATTTTATCCCAGCACTTTGGAAGGTTAAGTTAGGAAGATCTCTTTAGCCTGAGCCCAGGAGTTCAAGATCAGCCTGGGCAAGATGATGACATCCTGTCTCTACAAATACTAACTAAATAACTAACTAACTAACTTCCTGTCTCTACAAATACTAACTAAATAACTAACTAACTAACTTAATTAGCCAGGCACGGTGGCAGTTTCTTGTAGTCCAATCTACTCAAGAGACCGGAGTGGGAGGATCTCTTGAACCCAGGAGTTCAAAGCTGCAGTGAGTAATCATCTTGCCTCTACACTCTAGTCTGGGCAACAGAGTGAAACTCTGTCTCAAAACAAAACAACAACAACAAAAAAGTAATGTGGCTTTTCAGCGAGAATTCTCTGTTTCCATTTAATTTTGTTTCTTATTTTTACTTAAGATACAAAATACAGTAAATTTTGATAATAGAAACAACCATCACCACCACAGCAATGAAAGCCCCAATAATTTTCTTCATGATACAACAAATAAAAATGGATTATTTTAGGGTCTAGCATGTTTAGTAACAATGGACATTTCAGAGATAACATAATACTGTAGAGGTGCTACAGGATCCTTGGGGTGTCACTTCACCAGCCAGAAACCTGTCTCCAGTGTTGCTTTTGCCTGAGTTTTGCCCAGGCCTGCTGGGCCCACTTGACCTGGCAGGCTGTGCTCAGCTTGTGCTACCAGTCTGGATACCATGCCTGCCAAGGGTGAGCAGAGTGGTGAGGGATATGTGAGCAAGTGAGCATGGGGTCTGGCCACTATGCACAGCCAGACACACTGGGTGTGGTGGGTCGGGCAGCTCCAGGCACCAGCACCGGGCACTGGCTCACTGCAAGGCTGTGGCTGGACCAGGTGTCCTGCAAGTAGCTTCCACAGATGGCACTGGGGAATGTGGTGATGCCTGAAAGTTGGAACATGCCAGGAACTGCAGAGCTCCAAAGATGATGTCACAGCCCTGACTCAGGGACTCCTAGGTCTAGGCTCCTTGAAGGGCTACAACTCTTCTCTCCTTCTTGTTAACTACATTGTGGCAAGCAAAGGGTGTGCTTCAGCTCTGTTTGTGTTACAGCTCTTTCAGCTCTGCCATTCAGTGGGTTCCAATTTCCTATCCCATGCCCAGGAAGGAGGTACACAGACAAATGGAGGGTGACCAAGGCCAAGAGAAGTTTTATTGAGTGACAGAACAGCTCAGAGAAGATCTGCAGTGGATGTGTAGCTCCTTTCTGCAGCCAGGGTATGCCAGCAAGTGTTAGCTCTCAGCAGAGAGGAGACCCTGGAGTGAGTAGTTCCTCTCTGCAGCTGGTCATCTGGTTGTCTCAAGTCTGGCTGAGTCTGAGGATTTTATGGGCTTCAGAAGGGAGGAAGTGCATGCTGATTGGTATGTGAATGGCCATGGGCAGGCCCCAAAAATAGCACCATAAATCCCCACTCTAGTCCATGGGGCTGGCAGCCTGGACCCCAGGCTTCAGGCCTACCTCGGCTTGAAGGTGGGACATCACCAGTAACCCTCGCCTTTCCCTGCAGGAGTCTGTCTGCATCCTGCCACCATTCATAGCATGAAGGTTGTTCATGCCAAGGGGCACTTGCCAAGGGGCTCTTGCAGGCCAGTGCTGAGCTGCCCTCAGCACCCCCATCAGCCTCCCTCCCATGCTCATCAGCCCCCAATGTCAAAAAGGGGCCAACACAGCAGGGGACTGCTGTATCAGGACTGCCTTGAGGGTGTGCACTCCTGGCCAGGTTGTGACAGTTCCCAGGCTTGGCCTCAACTTTGTCCCAAGATTGGAGCAGGTGCCGGTAGCAGGGAAAGGCCAGCAGAAGCAACAGACACTTTTAAGCCTGCTGACTGGTGCTGGGAATGGGGAGAGTCCAGGCAGTGGGAACAGGTATTTCTGAGCCTGCGGAGGTAGGGGGACCTACCCAGGCCCCTGAGAGTTCAGGTGCACCCAGGTAGTGTGAGACTCCCATCCTACTAACTCAGAATGGGACAAGGCTTCTGCCTGTTCCTGGTTCCTGCCAGCTCTGTGAAACACGCAGCCCCAGCCACACTTCTCCCACCACAGCTGGCATCAAGGCAGTGGCCACTCCAGGGGCAGTGTAGAACACAGGGTTAGAAGATACCCTTTTAACCAGAATTCTTGGGTTCCAGTTCTGGCATTGGCACTTACTCTTTTCAGGGTTCTTAACAAGGTCCTTCATCTCTCTATACTTCAGCTTTCTGCCTGAAAAATGTGGACAAAGGAGTACCACTGTAATCATAGGAATACAGTGAGATTATATTATGTGACATACACGACATACTTAGAAGAGTGTTTGGCACGTGGTAAACACTAAAAGAAAATATGTTTTACTTTCCCTCCAAGTGATGTCAACCCCAGGAAGACTGCAGTTTTTAACCTATCTATCCATCCCTGTATCCAATTGTTCCCTGAACAATGTATGGCTCAGTACTATTCAGGTAACATTTAAATGTCACAGGTGAAATTAAACACTAAGTGGTATATATGAGGAGCCTAAAATAGAGTTCTAAACTTACCTTGATTTTTTTCATAAATAAATTCCATTTTATGCAAAATTGATTTATTAACAAACGATTTTGTTACTATCACATACAGGCATTTTTGTTCAAACTGGATAAAAGGGAACTTTTTCCTTTAGGATGAAGCAGCAATGAGCCAGGGAATATGGCTTGATGGGAAGAATATCTCTGTAATCTAAGAACAATCTTAATGCCCTTATCAGACCCTTCTCAATGAAAACCACTGAATATTGAAGAATATTGCTAAATCAAGCAGAGATTTAGAGAAAAGATGGTTAACTGTTAATAAAGCCAGTGTGTAAATTAGGATTAATAATTTTAAACTGATTGATTTTCTTCTTTAAATAAACAAATTATTTCAAAACAGAAACAAGATAAACATAAGAAGCTATGTATGTAGAGAGAGAGAGAGAGAGAGAGTGTGTGTGTGTGTGTGTGTGGTTTGGGCTAGAGGGTGAGAGTAACACACCTCTTACCATGTGTGTGTCCACTGATATTTGGACATTGTTGTTTAAAAATATAGCTTTAGGGCTGGGTGCAGTGGCTTTTGCCTGTAATCCCAACACTTTGGGAGACGGAGGCAGGTGGATCATGAGGTCAGGAGATCGAGACCATCTTGGCTAACACAGTGAAACCCTGTCTCTATGAAAAATTAGCCAGGCGTGGTGGCACACACCTGTAGTCCCAGCTACTCAGGAGGCTGAGGCAGGAGAATCGCTTGAACAAGGGAGGCAGAGGTTGCAGTGAGCCAAGACACGCCACTGCACTCCAGCCTGGGCAACAGAGCAAGACTCTATCTCAAAAACATAATAATGGTAAAAATAAAAATAGCTTTAGATATTTCCTTTTTTAAATCTGGTAGAGCAACTAAATCTTCCATTTCATAACAAATGTCTGAAAAAATCAGTTTATAAATAAATACGTAAAATTAAAATTTTGCTGTTTATTTTATTTTTTAATTTTAATTACTTATATTTTCTAACTCAAGTTCCATATTTTTTTGCCATTTCTGTTTTCCACAACCCTAAAAGGAATGGATATTCTTTACCCTGATCCCTTCTCTTTACAGAGTCTGCTTTGAAGCGTCTTCCTCATACTCTTTGACCAGTAGTTCCTACTTGCAATAGATTCAACTACATTATTAGTGTTTCTTGATCATGACAATTGCAAACTTTTCTTTTTGCAGCCATTAATTTCCTATAATAAATACCTTATTAAATCTATTATAAGTCCAGAATGGTGGTGTGTTCCTGTAGTCCCAGCAACACAGGAGGCTGAGGTGGGAGAATGGCTTGAGCTCAAGAGTTCGAGACTGTTGTGAGCTATGATCATGCCACTGCACTCCAGCCTTGGCAACAGAGCAAGACTCTATTTTTAAAAAAATTAAAAACAAATAAATATAATTGTTTACACTGATAAACTTAGAAAATTTAAATAATTACATTGAGTACACATGATATTACAACATAAAAATTTAACAAAGTTGCTACTTCACCAATTCTAATGCTTGTTTAGAAAGTGTGTCTAAATTGACAAGGAACTGTAAATAAAGATTAAATTTGTATTAGAGGCAATTCATTAGAGTTAAGAGGCAAATGCATTAAGCAAAGCTCTTATGTATGAGATGTTTGACCTGGCTGCATGTAAGAAATGAGGATTGAGGAGAGATTTACATATGAAACTCATACCAGCTGGAATAGTTCTGACCATGACATCTTTTTGGTCTAAGGTTCTAGGACATTAAAAATGCAGCTGGTGCATTTCTATTGTATTGTTATGAAACATTATACTTATAAATATATTTGTATATGGTTAAGAAGTAATTCTAGGTCACATCTGTTCATGTCCTAATGTAGTATGAATGGACAAGAATTAAAACAACCAAATATTACATTATAAGCCGTATATATGTACTTCTTCGAAAACATTTATCAGCGTTTACTTTGACTGGAAGCATTCTGCTAGTTGCTGGGATAAAGAAATAAAGAAGATAATATATATGCACTAAATGGATTCAGAATTTTGAAGGAAGATTAAGAGAAAAGTATACATTCACTCATTCTGTTATTTAACCACTCATTTAACTTGTAGTTTTAGAACTAAAATAGAGTATTATGATGTCATACACATGGTCGAGTCAGAGTTAATACATTCTAAAGTCCTTGTATTCTTCAGAAATAAGGTAACTATATTGATTAATGTTGTAATAAGATGAACATGACTAATGGTGTTTTTATAAAATACTGTAAAAAAAATTAAGATAATATTAAACCAGTTATGCAATATGTAACTTCCGATCTAGCAACGAGAGAGCAGCTGGTTTGTATGTGAGCACATTCATGTATACAATCATATGGCTTTCATCTCAATCATGGATAATTTTCTAAAATAACAGAAAAAGATGGAGAGAACAACTCAAATGGTAACAAAATTAGACAAAAATAACAGAGATAAAATATATTACATGCCAATGCCATTTATAAATATATGTGCAAAAATTCCGATGAAATGATTAAGACAGAGAATACAGCAATGTATTCAAAGAAAACAGTTGAGAAATTAGAAGACAAACCAGAGTGGAAAAAATAATTTGCAAAAGGCATATCTAATAATAAACTGTTATACAAAATATCCCCCAAACACTTAAAACTTTACAATAGGAAAACGAACAGGAATTTAAAAATAGAGAAGAAAACATGAGCAGATGTCTCAGCAAAGAAGATATACAAATAATGCCAAATAAGCATATGAAAAGAAGCTTAACATCATATGTTATGAGGGAACTTCAAATTAATTAAAGCAACAGTGACATATGACTACACACCTATTAGAATGGCCAAGATCCGCAACAGTGATAGCAAATGCTGGTGAGGATGTGGAGCAGCAGTAAGTCTCTTTCCTTGCTGGTGAGAATACAAAATGGGACAGCTACTTTGACAAACAGTTTGGTGGTTTCTTACAAAACTTAACATACTCTTTCCATATGATCCAGCAACCACACGCCTTGGTATTTATTCAAAGGAGTTTAAAACTTAGGTCCACACAAAACCCTGCATATGGATGTTTACAGAAGGCTTATTCATAATTGCCAAAACTTGGAAGCAACCATTATGACCTTGAGTAGGTGAATAAATATGATCCATCCAGATAATGAAATATTATTCAGTGATTAAAAAGCAGTAAGCAGTCAAGCCATGAAATGACACATAGGAAACTTAAATGCATATTACTAAGTGTAAGTAAAACTCTGAAAAGACTATATACTCTATAATTCCAGCTATATGATACTCTTTGTCTCTGGAAAGGCAAAACTATAGATACAGTGAAAAGATCAGTAATTTCCAGGGCTTCTCAGAGAGAGAAAGAGATGAGCAAACAAAGCACAAAGGTATTTAGGGCAGGAAAACTGTTTTCCCAGTTACTACAATAATGGATACATTATAGTCCAAATTGTTATACATTTGTCCGAACCCATAGACTATATTAACTCTAAAAGCAATACATTATTAAAATGACCATACTCTCCAAAGTGATCTATAGAATTAATAGTTTCTACCAAATATAATTGATGCTCTTATTAGCAATAGAATAAAACAATTTTAAAGTTTAAATTACTTTAAAAGCAAAATTATAAACATTGAAAGATTAAAGTTTCAATAAAACACAGATCTGAGGATGTTATTATCAGTAAAAAGAATATGTTAGATGAAAGTGTATAAACAAACATATGAGAAACAAGGAGCATTAAAAAAGTGTATAGGAACCATAAAGATGAAAAATAAAACAAAAAGAAAAACATATGCAGGTTGGGCGCAGTGGCTCATGCCTGTGATCCCAGGTCTTTGGGAGGCTGAGGTGGGCGGATTGCCTGAGATCCAGAGTTCGAAACCAGCCTGGGCAACATGGCAAAACCTTGTCTCTACTGAAAATACAAAAAATTAGCCAGGTGTGGTGGCACACACGTGTAATCCCAGCTATCCGGGAGGCTGAGGCAGGAGAATTGCTTGAACTCGGGAGGCGGAGGTTGCAATGAGGAGAGATCATGTCACTGCACTCCAGCTTGGTGACAGAGGGAAACTCTGTCTCAAAAAAAAAAAAAAAAAATTAGCTAGGTGTGCCCCTGTAGTCCCAGCTATTCGGGAGGCTGAGGCAGGAGAATCACTTGAACCTGGGAGGTGGAGGTTGCAGTGAGGAGAGATCATGTCACTACATTCCAGCCTGGGCGAC
>NW_012115355.1:4173232-4189348 GCF_000951035.1 Colobus angolensis palliatus | reverse complement strand
GGAGGCTGAGGCAGGAGAATTGCTTGAACTCGGGAGGCGGAGGTTGCAATGAGATCCGGCCACTGCACTCCAGTCCGGGCGAGAGAGCGAGACTCCGCCTCTGTCTCAAAAAAAAAAAAAAAAAAGAATGTAAGTGAGAATATGACACTTTTTAGACATCTAGAAAAATCCTGTTTCTTTCACTATTCTTGCATCAGTAAAACAGCTTCTGGGGATGTCTACTTATAGAGATTTTCTGATAAACCTTGGTTTAATATATTTAATAGGGTTAACTTCTCAATCTTATCATTTGAATATGGCTGTTTTGTTGAATAAAACGTACTCAAAGATCAATTCCTTTTTATTTACTCTTGATAGGAACATCAATAATACCTGATAAGTTATTTTTTGGTGACTGCTGTATGTTGAAACCTAGTCCTCATTGCTGTAATATTATCATCTGTGGGCCTTCAGGAGGTTATTGGATCATGAAGGTGGAGCCCTTGTGAATGGGATTAGTGCCTTCATTAAGGAGAACCAAGAGAGTTTGTTTACCCCTTCTGCCATGTGAGGATACAGTAAGAGCACACATTGTATGAGGAACCCCTCACTAGATTCTTAATCTCCTGGCACGCTGACCTTGAACTTTCCTGCCTCAGGAACTGTAAGCAATATATTCTATTGTTGAAAAATTATCTAGTTTATAGTATTTTGTAACAGCAGCTTGGACAGACAAAGGTCCTGATATTGAAAGGCTCAGACCTCTCCTGTTGTCTTTGCTAGAACACAAAATTATCGCGTTTTAATTTATTTACGGGCGCATTGGATAGTTGGTGAGGATAGGCAGTCTGTAGTTCTTGATGGCAAAATGAAAAGTATTGAGTGTTATATAGGTGAAAATATTTCATGTAATATGGCTGTTGTCAATCACTCACAGTCTGACTTTCTAAGGAGAAAAAGTATAAGTTTGGTAGAGCTGAGGGAAGAACTGTAGGCCATAAGAGATATGAGAAGACTGTAAATTTAATTAAATACAATTTTAAATTTTCTTTTTATTTGTTGAAACTTTCCAGAGATTGTGGGAGATAATGTAGTCTTTTACTGATTTGAATGTGCTTTAGACTTACACACTCTACATATTTTTTCTTCTTTCTGTTGACCCCTTTCGTAATTTGGCAGGTTCTTATGAAATTAAACATGTAGTCACTACACTGCTCAGCACCATGAGTGACTGACTGGGAAAGGACACAATGGAAGATTTTGGAATGATGGTTTTTATATCTTGATTGTGATGATGAATATGTGAGTATGTACAAGAATGTATAAATTTGTAAAAAAACCTATAGACTACTTAAAATAGATGCATTTTGTTATAAATAAATTATACATCAATATAGTTTATTATATTAAATGGTGTTTTGAGAGTCAACTAAAACTTTTTCATGTTTTCCAAGGATCAATAAAAGATTGAAATTGATACCCCAGAAGCAGGCATGTTTGGTCTAAGCTACATTGTTCACAGTAATTTTTTTTTTTATCGTTAGAATCTTTCACCTTGGAACTGCATATTAAACATTAGGAAGAGGGAAAATTAGTGCCTTTTTGATAGGCTAACTCTTGGCTATTGTAAAGTGTTTTGCACTATAGAATGGTAAGTATTGTCAAAACATTGGCAGAGAGAATTTTAATATGAGATTTATAAATTGTTAGACATTTTATTATAACATCTTCATAACTCACATCACGTGTGGAGAATGCAGTCTGAGCTAATGGTCATTTCAGCAGAGACTGAGATTATCATGAGAAAATAATCAAGATGAGGAATTTCTTATATATTTTAGTTTAACTTAGAAGAACATATATATGTTAGTATGGAAATTTCAAGGAAGTGAACTCAAAATAAATTATGCAGCTTTTAGAGAGTAACATTATTTTAAGTTGTAGAAATCTTTTGACTACATTAAACTACTTCTATTAATTATTTATAGATTCAACAAATAACTTCAATGTATTTAGGCAGACACAGGTCCTGTATTAGAGTTCTCTAGAAAAACAGAAACAATAGAATCTATATCTATCCATCCATCTATCTACCTATCTATCTATAGTCTATCTATAGATATATTTATTATTAAAAATGCCTCATCTGATTATGGAGACCTAGAAATTCTACCAGTTGCAAGCCAGAGAATCAGGAAAGCAGGTGATGTAATTCAGTGAGTCTAAAGACCTGAGAACCTGGGAAGTCAATGATGTAACCCTCAGTCTGAAGCCAAAGGCTTGAGAATAGTGAGGCTGGGGAGAATGAGGTAGAGAACCAGCTCTGATTTCCAAGGCAGGACAAGATAAATGTCTCAGCTGAAGATTAATGTCCAAGCTCAAAATTCACCCTTTTCTACTTTTATGTCCTATTCAGGCCCTGAAGGAATTGGATGAAGCCCACTCACCTTGGTGAGGGCATAGTTTTTTACTCAGTCCACTAATTCAAAGACTAATGTCATCTGAAAACACACTTATAGGTAGATCCAGAAAGAATGTCATATCACCTATCTGAGCATCCCTTAGATCAGTCAAATTGGCACAAAAAAACTAACTACCATGGTACTACGTAACTACACTTGTGAAGCAGGCACTCTAAAGGAGAGACATAGGAAGTTAATTGTGCTATAATTAAAATTTGTGAAAATGCTGATAAAGAAAAAATAAAGTGCTAAGAGAATATATTAGAGAAAAATTTGACATTGATTGAGAATCTCTCCTAAAGAGGTAGCTTTTAAGCTAAGAAATACATTTTATGTATGGATATATAAACTGCCTTTCAGTATACAATATGAACTACAAATATGTCAATTTTGCCAGAAGATGAATTTTTTTAAGAATAGTACACCTTGAATGGTTAGCTAGTACCTATTCTTATTTGAATAGATATGTATTACATTGCACTGAATTTTAAGATGACTTCAAATGATATTTTTTGCTGAATTATAACTTCCTTATGTGTTCTGTTATTATAAGTGATATTTTAGAGAAGGGATGACATTAGAAACACTATTTTGAAAACTTACTCAAAGAAACAAGTTAAAATGGAATTTTAAAAATTTGTTTTATATCAGTGGCAATACTGTATTACTAAACACATTTTACAATCAATTAATCTTGAATAAAATCAAATAATATATTTTATGTATATGTTGTATCCATTTCCTACATTAAAACAGAAATATATTTTCATGGAAGCTTTTTGGAAATATTGTAAACTCTTCATCTTGATGTGCCATGGATCTAGCTTGTTTCAATGTTGTTGTCTTCCAGGAAATACTTAGAAGAAAGGCAGTGGATTTAGTATTAATTAACCTGTGACATCACAAACATATGGTAATTTTATAACATTATCTTCATAACCTTTATCAGGTGTAGAGAACCCATTCTGAGCTAGCAATTGTTTCAGCAGAGATTGGGATTATGAAAAGAACATGATCAAGATGAGGAAACACTTACAATATTTTTCAGTTTGATTCAGAAGAACGTATGAATGCTATTTCATTAAGTCTCCCTGAATAAATTTTTAAAAGTAAATTTTCCCCTTCTTATATATTAAATTAAAATAATAAAGTTTGAAGTTATATTTGCAATATTGTTAGGGTTTATGTGGGGTATGGAATGTTTCAGGAATACAATAATAATTACAATAACTGTTTTATTAACAAGTAACAGATAATAATCATATCATACTGTATTTGTTAAATTTCAAATCTTTATCTAGAACTTGTGTTTTCTAGGTTCAAGACCTTTTTGTCTAGCATAGTGTTTGCCATATAGTAGGTGATAGGTAAATATTTGTATCTTCCATTTCTTTTCTTAGAAAATTCTTTGGAGTCATATTAATCAGCAAATATGCTTCTGCAGAATTACTGTGCTAGTCTGTTTTCACAGTACAAAATGGAGTCTCACTCTGTTGCCCAGGCTGGAATACAGTGACATGATCTTGGCTCACTGCAACCTCTACCTCCCAGGTTCATATGATTCTCCTGCCTCAGCTGGGACTACAGTCATGCACCACCATGCCCAGTTAATGTTTGCATTTTTAGTAGAGACAAGGTTTCGCCATGCTGGCCAGGCAGGTCTCGAACTCCTGACCTCAAGTGATCTGCCTGCCTCGGCCTCCCAGAGTGCTGAGATTACAGGTGTGAGTCATCACACCTGGCCAGGAAAGAGGTTTAATTGACTTATAGTTCCACAAGGCTGGGGAGGCCTCAGAAAGCTTACAATCATAGCAGAAGATCAAAGAGAAGCAAGTACCTTCTTTACAAAGGGAAAGGAAAAAGAGTTTGTGAAGGAACTATGAAACACTTATGAAACCATCAGATCTCATGAGAATTCAATCACTATCATGAGAACAGCATGGGGGAATCACCCCCATGATCCAATCATCCCCCACCAGGTCCCTCTCTCAATACATGGGGATTATCAGTTCACAAGTAGAGATGAAATTTGGATTGGGACACAGAGCAAGACCATATAATTCTGACCATGGCCCTTCCAATATCTCATGTCTTTTTACATTTCAAAACCAATCATGACTTCCCAATAGTCCCCAAAAGTCTTAACTCATTCTAGCATTAACCAAAAAGTCCAAGTCCAATGTCTCATTTGACACAAGGCAAGTCCTTTCGGCCTAGGAGCCTGTAAAATCAAAAGCAAGTTAGATACTTCCAAGATATAATGGCATTGGATAATATGGGCACTGGATAAATGACATTGGATAATACAGACATTGGATAATACAAGTGTATAGACATTGGATAAATGCTCCCATTCCAAAGGGAGAAATTGACCAAAACAAAGGGACTGTGGGCCCCATGCAAGTTTGAAATCCAGTCATTAAATCTTAAAGCTCCAAAATTATCTCCTTTGACGCCTTGTCTCACATCCAGGCATGCAGATGCAAGGGGTGGGCTCCCACAGCCTTGGGCAGCCCCTTCACAGGCTGGCATTGAGTGCCTGTGACTTTTCCAGGGGCATGGTCCAAGCTGTCCGTGAATCTACTATTCTGGGGTCTGGAGGACAGTGGCACTATTCTCACATCTCCACTAGGTAGTGCCCTAGCAGGGATTCTGTGTAAGGGCTCCAACCCCACATTTCCTTTCCTCACTGCCCTAGCAGAAGTTCTCCATGAGAGCTCCACCCATGCACCAGACCTCTGCCTAGGTATCCAGCCATTTTCATATATCCTCTGAAATCTAAGCAGAGGTTCTCAAGCTTCAGTTCTTGACTTCTGCGCACCCATAGGCCCAACATCACGTGGCAGCTGTCAAGGCTTGGGGATTGCATCCTCTGAAGCAAGGACTGGAGCTATACCTTGGCCTCTTTTAGCCACGGCTGGAGCTGCAGTGGCTGGGACCCAAGGAACCAAGTTCTGAACAAAGTGGCTGGACCCTGAGTCAGGCCCAGGAAAACATTTTTCCCTTCTAACCTCTGGGCCTGTGATGGGAGGGGCTGCTGTGAAGGTCTCTGACATGCCCTGGACACATTTTCCCTATTGTCTTGGCTATTAACATTCACCTCCTCATTACTGAGGCAAATTTCTGCAGTAAGCTTGAATTTCTCCCCAGAAAATATATTTTTCTTTTCTACCGCACTGTCAGGCTGCAAATTTTCTGAACTTTTATGCTCTGCTTCATTTTTAAGCATAAGTTTCAATTTCAGATTATCCCTCTCAAGTTTAAAGTTCCACAGATCTCTAGGGCAGGAGCAAAATGCCACCAGTCTCTTTGCTAAAGCATAGCAAGAGTGTTATTTGCTCCAGTTCCCAATGAGTTTCTCATCTCCATCTGAGCCTACCTCAGTCCAATAATATGGACTTCATTGTCCGTATTACTATCAGCATTTTGGTCAAAGCAGTTCAACTCTCGGAAACTCCAAGCTTTTTCATATCTTCCTGTCTTCTGAGTTCTCCAAACCGTTCCAATCTGTGCCTGGTCCCCAGTTCCAAAGTTGCTTCCACATTTTCAGGTTATCTTTAGAGAAGTGTCTCACTCTGCAGTACGAATTTACTGTATTAGTCCATTTTTACACTGCTATAAAGATACTATCTGAGCCTAGGTAATTCATAAAGAAAAGAGGTTTAAATGACTCATAGTTCCACATGGCTGGGGAGGCCTCCAGAAACTTATGCTCACTGGGGAAGTCCAAGGAGAAGCAAGTGCCTTCTTCCCATGCTGGCAGGAAAGAGATCGTGTGAAAGAGGAACTGTCAAACATTTATAAAACCATCGTATCTCATGAGAACTCATTTACTATCACAAGAACAGCGTGAAGTAAACTGCCCCTATGGTCCAATCACCTTCTACCTTGTCCCTCTCTTGATACATGGCAATTATGGGCATTACACTTTGAGATGAGATTTGGATGGGGACATGGAGCCAGACCATATCAATTACATTTAAATTTTAACAAAAAAAGATGTAAATCAATATATCAGTTATTAGAAACTGGAATAAATTCTTCCCTGACTACTTATGGAGCAAAGAAACAAAGAAGAAGGTGTTGGAAGAGCAAGAGAGAAAAAAACAAAGAGTTCATTTTAATATACTAGTATTCACCTTTCATGCACAGCATATGCCTCACCATTATGCAAGAAATACCAGTAGTAATACATGCAAACATACCCACATTTCATGTTATATTCTACCAGTGTTTTTCCTAATCTGATCTGGATATTATTTTAAATTAATTTCACTGGAATGAAAACATAGGACAGTGAAAGGGAAGAATTGTGTGATGGTTTTTAGTCTTTAACCACTATTAGAAATAGAAAATTGTGGAACTAATATTTGAAAGAGCATTTTATAAATTGTGATAGATTATATCATTATTATTTCCTCCTTTATAAATTTATAATTTCATAATATGGCATTCAAAAATTTAAGACATTTCAGACAGAACCATATCTATATCATCATTCAGTAAGTTATGCAATATTTTCAAATCTCTCTTATCTTAGATATATACTAACATCATATACCTTGGTTAAGTACTCTTTCTTTTGTGACTGTAATGCATGTGGAAATGAAGAGGGGCTACTCACAGACCTCCTTGGAGCACATACTGTCTATGGATAGATCCAGTGCCTGAGAGAAAGTGAATTATTACCTCAGATTTTGCTTTTCTAAATGTCAGTGGAGTATTGAAAGTCCCTTGGTAATCATTTCCATTGGTTTCCTCGTAGAAGCTTTTCTCCCATTGTGTGTACCTAACGCCAGAGTACTGAACATTGCTCTGCATACTCTGCTCTCTATCCTACTTTTGACTTGTGCGTATATACATTTTAAAATTTCCTAGAACTCTTTTGCCCTGGTAAATACAGTATCACATATTGGAAGACGTGTGGCAAAAAATATGATAAATTTAAAAATTCAATCATTTCAAACATAATGTTATTAGAACATAATTGGAATATTTGTTGAATTTAATGTCATTTCTTTCAGCTCTTAGGATTCAACAGCTTTGCCTATTATACATGTTTATTTTAAGGATCATATCCTATCCAAATCTCAAACACCCATTTCATTCCTAGTGAGAACTCTTGAAAAAGTAAATTCAATTTGTTTGCGTAAATATTCCAGGCTGTTTTTATCTTAGATGTATTTTTTAAAACTCATAATACTGCATATCTTAACAGTTGAAACAATAATACAATTGCTCCAAAAAAAGACAGGCTGTTTTGCTTAGACACCCAATTATTAATTCCCATGTTTCCTCATTCTCTAGCTCTTTAAGTTTTTATTTCACAAGAATATTCCTAGACCTTACATTCTTAAATTGTTTTTCTAATAATATGTTAGAAATTGTATAGGAATAAAATTTATAATTTTACCTTACAAAATAAGTAATTTTTGGCCTACATAAAGCTCTTAGCATATTATCAGGAAATAAGAAATTTATGCCAGGATTTTGTTATAAATCAATTGCTCTCTGTTGTTTATTCAGTAGAAAGTGAGTACCTAAGGGACAGAAATCAGACTTCATTGTCCTACTTTTTAAGTATATAAATAATGAATCACGCTAACAGACGTCTCATGGGGAAGTCTGTCTGCAGCAATTACTAATCATTTTTATACAAAACCTTTACTGCTTAATTTATTCAATATAATGTCAAGAAAAATGGGCCAAGCGAGTCTTAAACTCTTCCTAGTTCTCATGTAACAGATTAGTATAGCTTGTATTATTCATTTTATATGTATCTGATAAGATATATACTATAAGGTATTCTTCTTTGCCCTCATGATAAATGTTCTTTAAATACATGCACAGGCCGGGCACGGAGGTTCATGCCTGTAATCCCAGCACTTTGGGAGGCCGAGGTGGGTGGATCATGAGGTCAGGAGATCAAGACCATCCTGGCTAACATGGTGAAACCCCATCTCTACTAAAAACACAAAAATTTAGTTGAGCGTGGTTGCAGGTGCCTGTAATCCCAGCTACTCGGGAGGCTGAGGCAGGAGAATATCGTGAACCCAGGAGGTGGAGCTTGCAGTGAGCAGAGACCGCACCACTGCACTCCAGCCTGGGTGATGGAGCAAGACTCCATCTCAAAAAACAAAACAAAACAAAACAAAAAACAAAAAAACACATACACACACACACACACACACACACGCACGCACACACACAATTTGGCCAGTAAGTATGGACTATTCTGACCTCTGAAATTATATTTGTCAAATATGCCAATGATTATCTTTATAATTTGTTAAATTCTGAATAGTGTCAGACAAAGATTCACAATTTCACTAAATCTTACGTATTATTTTGATAATGAAATCAAATGTCACGTATGAGTGCTGCAACATAATTTTTATTCCTGCTGAAACAGTTTTAACTGCATGAATACAGTGACTGGTAACTAAAAATATTCTCTTTTGTTAGTCAAGTTACTAAGGAATTTAGCAACTTTGAGTCTGTCAGAACCATTTCTTCCATGAAGTTTATCTTTATATACCTGTATCAGTCAATAACGTCAGAGAGTCCAACAAGTAATATGGTGAGTAGTAAGAATTAATGTTTGGCCAGGTGGGTGACACATGCCTGTAATTCCAGAACTTTGGGAGGCTTAAGTAAGAAGATCACTTGAGCCCAGGAAGTCAAGACTGCAGTGAACAGTGATCGTGCCACTGCCCTCCAACCTGGGTGACAGAGTGAGACCTTGTTTATCCATGGTGAGTTTAGGTTTTGGAGGACAGATGACCCACATAAAATGCTATTCATCACACAATAGTGATGTAATCTGGTTAAAGTTACTTATCCTAAATCTAAATTAGTTATTGTATCTGTAAATACAAGTTGATAAAATGGTCTGTTTTAATCACATTATAAATAACAGAGAGTAAGCTTTTATTAACCTCACACTTAACACCATCAACAAAAGGCACATTCGTTAATGTATAATATTTAATTAATATATGAAGTTACATTTTACCTTTAATTTGACAGATATATAATTATTATCAAATTGTTATTAAAATCTTACTGAAATATGATTGTTTTTCACAAAATTTCTCCTTTTTACCATCATTATTTTCAAAGATGGCATATATTAATGCTTGCAGTTAAAAATTTACTTTTGAATACAAGATATATTAACACGGTGCATATTTATTATTCACATTTTACATGATAGTTTTCTTAGTAGATTCTGAGCATACAGTGAGAATGAGTTAGATGAGATTTCTGTACTCAAAATAACATCATGCACATTGAATATAAACTTCTTAGTGTGCAATATTGCATTATAACCTATAGGTCACACACAGAAAATAATTTACTGTAAACTCTTTGAAAAGACTGTAGTCTTAATGTAACATGATAGAATATATATAGTACAAAATAATTTAATTCTTATGAATTAACTTCAACTATATATATTTATTTTTTTCATTACCTTACTGAAGCTGCAAAAAAGGTGAGAAGAAAAAAATACAGTGCAAGAAAATAAAAACACCTGTCTTTCTTGTGAAAGGTAAACATGCTAATTTAAGTTGATTTTAATATTTTCCAGGTTTTAAAAACATTTTTGTTGATTTTTTCCAACTCATGCGTGAAAGTGTATTTTAAGAGTTATACCTTGCTATATTATCAAAAGTACATCTGAAATACACTTATAAAATTTGAAACTTACGTGGGGGCCGAGGCCCTTGGTCTCCCAAAGGTTCACTGAAGAATCACTGACATGAGGCAGATTGATTATAGGAGAAAAAGCATACAAATGTATTTAACATGTATACATGGGGACCTTTAGAAGACCCAAAGATGCAGGGAAATGTGTTCATTTTTATGCTTAAATTCAACAAAGTATGGACAGACATGTAGCAATATAAGTGGACCAATAGAATATAATCTCATATTAGCAGACTGAGTGTGGACCTAGGAAGACCTGTTTGTCTAGATTCTTCTTGGCCTCCGTGAGCATGCCTTCCTTCCTTTTGGGCATGAGGAAGGACCCTCTCTGGACTTACAAACAAGGTAGGTCAGATAATTTTTTTTTTTTTTTTTTTTTGTGGCCAGTTCTTATACAGATAAAATGGAAGAAATAGAGTAATATTTTTAAGTTTTATGGCTGGCTTTGAGGAAAAGGGATTCTGGTTTTCATTACTTGCTTTGAAGAAAAGGCATTCTAGTTTCTAAGACTAGCCTTGGAAGAAAATGGGACTGAGGACAGGAGGGCAGGAAAAAGTCAGAGGAAAACTTTTGTTTCTGAGGTTGCTGCTGAAGCCTTCATTTTGAAGTATTGTATTCTAAGCTCCAACACTTCAGAAACAAATGTATTGTTGTCAGTTACTCTTCTTTAGCCTTAAGAAATAAAAAGGGCTGAATTTTCTATATTCACTTTCTATTTCTATACTGAGAAATAATTAAACTGGATGCAATAACATATATTTGATACTTTGCTCACTTAAGCACAAAGAAGTTATTCTAAACACAGGTCTGTCTCCTTGGCTTAATTTTATGTGGTTTACTATATTAAGCACTTGAAAAAAAGAACCTTATATTTATATTTATATTCATATAATTATTTGGTTTCTTTTATATTTAGAAATCATTCTGTAGTTGCTGAAACATTTTTTAAAACATAGAATAGTATCATTAAATAGTATTTAAAAGATAGTATTTCTAGTAGCTTGGGGTTTAATATTGAATTCAGTCTTGCCTCTTGTGATTTATGTGATCCTACTAGAATCCTCAATTTTCTGTTTTGAAAAGTGGATCACAAATGAAGCCTAATTTAATTGAATGTTGTAAGAGTGAAAGTAATGTGTAAAACACGTAATTTAGTACTTGGCACATAGTAAACACTCAATAAATGACAATTAATACTAAATCCTAATGATAAATATACTGTGATAATAGTTATGTGCTTATAATACTTCCTATCAATTTAATTAAGATTAATTTGAATACAGTTGTAAAGGTTGATGTTTTCAAAAACATATGCCAATACCTTAGGAACTTTGATTTGGATACTCTTGTCATAATTTCTACGATGTCATATATTTACGCAAAACATTATTTCTTTAGCATGAATATATATCCATCTCAATAAATTCGAGCTAGTCTCATTTCACTTATGAAATAAATTGACTTTGTTGATCTAGGCTTTAATTAAAATATAATGCTAAATGCAAAATACTATAGTTAGAATATAAATTGAAAATTAAACTATAAGACAATATGTTTTTTCTTTTCAAAATTATTTTTCTGGTTACTTTTATTTTATGTAAATAAATACACTTAAAATTATTTGTGTAACTGAGTAAATGATTCAACTATGTGTTCCAAATAGTTGTATTGCTATCACATTCCACTATGGTAAGTCAGGTATACATTTTAAGTGAGTTTGTTTAATTATATAAATTTAAGTGAACATTATATTCTAGGCTAGTTAGCTCCATAATTTCTTGCATTGATTGGCTTCTTTTACTGAAAATATGCATTCTTAATTAGATGAAATTTACAAACAAAAACTTTAAAAATTACAAAGCTAGATTACACACACACACACACATACACACACACATACACATTAGTAGATCAGAAACCAAGCCAAAGCAAACAAACAAAAACAGCGAATGCGGCAAAAGATGAGGAATAACAATAGAAACTGAGACTCGTGTTCCTGGTTTTTAAAAAGGGCCTAAAAATTCTCTTTATCAAGCTGAAAACTAATGAGTTATGACTACAGACACATACACTAGAAAGACAAGAAAATGACACAGAGAGACATAGCAAAAAGATACAAAGAAAAAATTAACAATATACTCTTAGTCAAACTGAGTCTATAGTCAAACTTTCAAAGCACATAAATCTAATCCTAAACACACACGTACAAACTAAATATAAAGTCCTATTGAAACCAATTTAATCAAAATGCCTGACAAAGACTTTACAATTACATGCTTAGGAGGCTAAATGTAATTGAGAATGAAAGCTTGGCTTCCATTTTCCCTCCTCTAGGTTTTTCTGGAGGGAAGAAAAACAAAAAATAAATGATCTGGCCAAATCTCATTAAATAATGAAGAATGAGTTTCTACTAAATATTTTTAGCAGGATATACCTGTTCTTTCTAGGTTGTTTATGGTCTAAAAAACTCAAATTTATGACTTGATGAGGCAAACTAAAACATTAATACCACCTATGTAATTATCAGAATACAAATCAGACATATTTCATAACTGAAGTAGGTCTTTCTGTGTAAAGGACACACTACATGCATCATTTAGAATTTCATATATTAAATCTCAACCAGATTCATTTTAATGTAACATGAAAAACCTGGGGAGTTGTCTGACAATTACTTGTATCTTTTAGATTATTAACAAATTTGAATCCTGCTTAAGATTTCTGATTTTGTTGACTGTGGTTTGATAATCAGACACCTCAATGATTAACAAAAGAATATCTTCTTTTATAATTAGGAAGATAGTATAAAAGAAAGATAAATAAACATGTAACAGAAAAGAAAATTATTAAATGAAATGTAGCAAGCTTAGAGTGAAAAATAGAGTCATGGAAATTAATAAATGAGATTAACTCTTTCCTGACTACAGTTGGAAAGATAATCCGTGAGATGGAACATCATGCTTAATTATTCACAAAAACCATAAAACAAAGAGAACAAGAATGTATAATAAATTTGTAAATTTTGTGTAAGGTCTGTAGGGTAGACTCTGAGGCTCCAGCATGTATCTAACAGAAACTGGAAAAGAATGCAATTAGGAGAATGGGCTAAATTCAATTTACAATTTACAGAATTTAAAACAATACTAAGTGTCAATAACCATCAATACCTGCAGAATACAAGTATCTAAGAACATTATCATGCTGAAGAAAAATAAACATTTGCCTAGATTTTATTTCCAGTTATTTCACACATTTAAAGAGATTGAGGTAAAAGAAACATATGGTAATATCTTCAGGAAAATAGCAACATTTTTATTTCTAAAAGACCTTGGAAAGATATCTTGAGCATATTTCAAATGGAAATATCTTGGGCTTATGAACAGCCTCAGGAGAAACAGGTTTATCTTTCGTTTCATCCAAGACAATTAACTGAATGGCTGAATTTATAAAAATAATAATGATAGTAACAATAGTAATAGCCATAATCAAAATAATCAATAATCAATAATAATAATAAATAATAAATAATCAAAATAATAATAACCATAATCAAAATAATAAAATAATATTATTTCTACTATATGGCTCACATACTTGAAATATAATAATTGCTTCAAATTGAACTCCACCAAACCCACACTCAATGAAATAGACTTGATGCAGACATAATTATTGATTCTTCACTTATTTTCTATTTACTAAGAAATGAAGTCTATTTTGAAATAAGATGCATTACAGAAAATATCACCTACTGGCTAGCATATGCACTGTCTTAGTCTATTTTGTGCTGCCATAACAAAATACTTGAGACTGGGTAATTTACAAAAAAAAATAGATATTTATTTCTCATAGTTTTGGAAGCTGGGAAATCCAAGAACAAATTACCTCTATCTGATGAAGGCCTTCTTACTGCATCCTCACAAGGTAAAAGGTAGAAGGGCAAATGGTAGATTAATGTTGTTTCTTCACATAGCAGAAGAATAGAAGAAAGCAAACCCATTTTCACAAGCCATTTTAATAATGACACTAATTCATTCACGAAAAATAGAGTCCTTGTGACCTAAACACCCCCCAGTAGGCCTCACTTCCCAACACTGTTGCACTGGGGATTATGTTTCTAAGACATGAACTTGTGTGGAGGGGGAAATTCAGATCATAGCATGTTCTAAGTACTGAATTTTTGTTAATATATCTACAAATAAAAGTGCTGGGCTAGTATAATTTGACTAAGCTTTAGCTTGTGCCTCATATTAAAATTACTGGATCTACAATTTTGGAGATATTGAAATTTTAATACCTAAACTAAGTGATTAAATAAAATGAACTTAAAAAGAAATATTGATGATTTTACTGACTGTAGATAGCCTACAAGTTGTCTATACTCATTTATTTCTACAAATTCTGTGAGATTGGTCTTAGAGTTTATGTCTAAAAAATCAGTGTAGCATAAAAATATTCAATTATTAATAAATACATACACACATAAATAAATGATATTTATACTAATTGTTTGCCAATTTTACAAAGATTTCCACAGTTTAGGAAGAACCTGACAAAGATTCTTTAGCCAAAATAGGGTCACGTTTTTTCAAAAACTGCTAAAATCTAATATTTGGAAATAACGAATCATTTTTGAAGTCTTTTTCATAGATGGAAAGCATTTGTAAAGTATATAATTTTGTAAAAAAACAAATACTTAAATAATATAAATTCTGAAATTAACTTATGTTAAGGTACCTCAGAGTCAAACTTTATCTGTTTTTTGTTTTTTGTTTTTTTTTTTACACAGTTAATACCAAGAAGCTAGATTCAGTATCATTTACTAACTTCTTTATGCATAGAACAGATTGACACAGACGTAGATAATAAATATGAGCCTGAATCTCTGGGCTGAATGCAATTCACTTTTAAATGGCAGTGTCCATAATAAGCAGTAAACACCAACATAATATACAAATGAGCAATGGTTTTAATTCAAAGTCACACTCCACCCTTGGCAAATAGGCAGAGAGAATCTCCTATACATACATTGGAGTATATCACGGATATATCAATGGTGATTCACTACAGGATGGATTTTCATATGTTGCTGAAAATGTTCAGAATTTTATATTTTATAAAACTGTTTACAGCACAGGGATTTGCACTACAAAAGGCTCAGTAGGAGGAAAATTATTTTCAATTCCACATACAAGCAGCAGACTAACACTACTATGGCATCATCAAAATAAATCCATACAGTTGTGCAGTCATAAGTCCATACAAACAGTCATATTTTGGTGAATGACAGACTATAAGACATTGGTCCTAAAAGATTCTAATATTATATTTTTAATTGGACCTTTTCTAAGTTTATATATGTTTAGATACACAAATACATACCATTGTGTTACAGTTGCCTACAATATTGAGTACAGTACCATTCTGTAGAGGTTTGTAGACTAGGAGTAATAGCCTAGGTTATACTATCTCTGTGATGTTCACAAGGTGACAAAATTGCTTAATGACAAATTTATTATGATTCATCTCCATTGTTGAGTGACGCATAACTGTACATAAATATTGTAAGAGGGTGCTTGAGAATCTATGTCCAGAAGCTTAATGACAACAGGAAACACTGATGACAATCTTTTAAGATTAAACAAAGGTAATTTAAAGCTGACATGGTAATTATTCATGATTCAATTCATGAGTATAAGTTAATGCTAACATTATATATGTGCAAATGACCACTGAAAAAGATCTTGGGTTTCAAAAATACTGAGTTTGACTCTGTTTTCCAAGGGAAGACTTTTAGCAAACTCACATTGTACTGTCTTAATAAATAGATTAATTTTCCACGTTTTATTTTAGTTCCAAGGGCAGGAGTCATTTTTTTCTTCATTATTTCTGGATTATTGGTGCTTCAAGTAGGTGCCCAGAAAAATGTCAAAGATTTTGAAGTGCAAAATCTTTTTTTTTT
>NW_012115355.1:4166370-4173056 GCF_000951035.1 Colobus angolensis palliatus | reverse complement strand
TCTCGGCCTCCCAAAGTGCTGGGATTACAGGCTTGAGCCACCGCGCCCGGCCCAAAATCTTTTACTTAGATTATAATTTAAGTTGCAAACACAGTGCATGTAGCATCCTTTTTCCATTTATTAAAAAGTACAGGCCAGGCTTGGTGGCTCATGCCTGTAATCCCAGAACTTTGGGAGGCCAAAGTGGGAAGATCACAATTTCACGATGAGAAGAGGTGTCAGTTGGGCTTCCTGGGTAGAGTAGAAGCTCAGAAAGCTTTGAAACTCTCTCATTTCCTGCATCAGCACAACTTTCTTGGTCCTGGATGAATAATATTGAAGATATATTCTTAAAATATTCCTAACACCAGGATTTGTGCATGTGTTTTCTTACCCAAGAAAGTTATAAACAGTGAAAATTTTGCTGTAAGTTTCCCTGTGTTCTCTCTCCCTCTCTCCCTTTCCCCTCCCCTGAAACTAAAGTGAAATGAATGTTAACTGCCCATTTTTCTGTGACCAACAGACCTTATCTATATTCCCAATTCCAATTCCTTGTAAACATACTTTGTTAAGTCCTGTAAGATGCTGTCTCTTTTGCCATGCCACTGCAAGGTCACAAAGTAAATAAAACTTAAGTTGCAATTCTGGTTTTCCTCAAGATCTAGGACATGCCACAAAATAATTTACTGCCTTTGTTTCTCACCCTGGTAAAGTCTTCCCACTGCATATATTTCGTACCTTAAAGAGTTTAAAAGACAATCATATAATCTAACTCTGTGTCTGGAATTGGTGGGTTCTTGGTCTGGTCTTACTGACTTCAAGAATTACCGGACCGTTGTGGTGAGTATTACAATTCTGGAAGTTGGTGTGTCCAGAGTTTGTTCCTCAGGATGTTCAGATGTCCAGAATTTCTTCCTTCTGGTGGGTTCGTAGTCTCGCTGGTTTCAGGAGTGAAGCTGCAGACTTTGTGGTGAGTGTTACAGCTCATAAAGGCAGCATGCACCTAAAGACTGAGCAGCAGCAAGATTTATTGCGAAAAGCGAAAGAACAATGCTTCCACAGAATGGAAGGGGACTCGACCAGTTTGCCACTGCTGGCGCTGGTGCTGCTTTTATTCCCTTATCTGGCCCCACCCACATCCTACTGATCGGTCTATTTTACAGAGAGCTGATTGATCTGTTTTACAGAGAGCTGGTTGGTTCCTTTTGGCAGAGTGCATTTATAAACCTTTAGCTAGACAGAAAAGTTCTCTATGTCCCCACCCGACCTAGAAGCCCAGCCGGCTTCACCTCTCAATGGCACTCCCCTCAGGACTTTGCCCTACCTAGCTCGGGCACTCCGGCAGCCCAGAGGGAGCTCGTCCCCCTATCAAGCCCAGCAGGTGCTGGCCAGCCACCCTGAGTGCGGGGCCCACAGAGCCGGCGCCCACCTGGAATCCATGCTGGTGGGGGAGCACCACACACAGCCCTGGCTCCTGCCCCAGCCTCTCCCTCCACACCTGCCTGTGAGCAGATGGAGCCAGTTCTGGCTTTCGCCAGCCCCAGAGAGGGGTCCCCACAGTGCAGCGGCAGGCTGAAGGGTTCCTCGAGGGTGGCCAGAGTGGACGCTGAGGCCGAGGAGGTGCCGAGAATGAGCAAGGGCTGCTAGCACATTGTCACCTCTCAATGTCACAAAATAATTTACTGCCTTTGTTTCTCACTCTGGTAACATCTTCCCACCACACGTACTTTGTGCCTTAAAGAGTTTAAAAGGTAATCATATAATCTAACTCTGGCTATCCCGTTGGAACTCCTTCTGCACTGTGGAAGCTTTGTACTTTTGAGAGACAGGACTAGCTGGATTTCCTAGGCGGACTAAGAATCCCTAAGCCTAGCTGGGAAGATGACCATATCCACCTTTAAACATGGGACTTGCAATTTACCTCACATCTGACCAATCAGACAGTAAAGAGAGCTCACCAAAATGCTAGGCAAAAAACAGGAGGTAAAGAAATAGCCAATCATCTGTCGCCTGAGAGCATAGTGGGAGGGACAATGATTGGGATATAAACCCAGGCATTTGAGCTGGCAACGGCTACCCACTTTGGGTCCCCTCCCTTTTTATGGGAGCTCTGTTTTCACTCTATTAAATCTTGCAACTGCACACTCTTCTTGTCTGTGTTTGTTACGTTTCAAGCTGAGCTTTCGCTCCCCATCCACCACTGTTGTTCCCCGCTATTGCAAACTTGCCTCTGACTTCCATCCCTCCGGATCAGGCAGGGTGTCCACTGTGCTCCTAATCCAGCAAGGTGCCCATTGCCACTCCCAGTTGGGCTAAAGGTTTGCCATTGTTCTTGCACAGCTAAGTGCCTGGGTTCATCCTAATTGAGCTGAACACTAGTCACTGGGTTCCATGGTTCTCTTCCGTGACCTGTGGTTTCTAATAGAGCTATAACACTCACTGCATAGCCCAAGATTCCATTCCTTGGAATCCGTGAGGCCAAGAACCCCAGGTCAGAGAATGCGAGGCTTGCCACCATCTTGGAAGTGGCCAGACACCATCTTGGGAGCTCTGGGAGCAAGGATCCCCTGGTAACACTTTCACTTTGCTCAATAAAGCCTACAGCTTTTTCTCTCTCTCAGTCTGTGTCTCTGTCACTCGCCACGGTCAGCTGCCATACCAATTCTTTGGCGTGGCTAGGTAAGAACCTTATGTGTTTCAAGGAGATCAAGACCATCCTGGCCAATATGGTGAAATCCCATTTCTACTAAAAATACAAAAATTAGCTGGACATGGCTAATTACGGGTGGTGCAGGCCCGTAATCCCAGCTACTTTGGAGGCTGAGGCAGGAGAATCCCTTGAACCCAGAAGGTGAAGGTTGCAGTGAGCCGAGATCATGCCACTGCACTCCAGCAACAGAGTGAAACTCTGTCAAAAACAAACAAACAAAAAACAAAAAAACAAAAAACAAAAACAACAACAACAAAAAAAGTAGAATACTCAAAAGTTCTCTCTATTATGTAATGGCAAAATATAACAAAACAAATCAACTAACAATATCTTTTGTTTCCACTCAATTTGTATTCAGAATTTTCTCCTACAATTTCAAATATTGCTAATCACACAGATTCAAAAACATAATACTCCATGAATCAAATCTCATCAAAAAGGATGTATTTATTCTTTAATATTTCTATTTCATTTCTTTTTTATTATTTCTATTTCATTTCATACTGACATACATATGTGTGTGTATGTGAATTTTCCTATTTTACATGAGATGTTCTGAAAGCAACAACTCTAAATAGACGGTGAGAGTAGATTAGGGACATGTTTTAAGTTTAATTTTAAAAATCTCAGTAAATGCTCTGGAGGAAACTAATGCAATTCAGTAATGGAGAATTATGACATTATGACTGGAATTTTTACTAGCTAACACAGCCAGAAAAAAATGTCTCTGAGAAAAGAATATAAGTCTGCAAAAGTGGAAGCAGAGATTATTATGACACACCCTTCTAGTCTCAACAATGTCTTTCTGTTTCCCTCTTTCATGAGTATATTTTTAGGCAACTTAAGGCAAAAACCAGATCACAAACAAGAGAATAATAGGCAATGCCTCTCCCCTTCTCCAGAGAGCAAAATGTGATTATTTGAATGAATTTTTCTCATTGCCAGAGCAAAGTGAGCAGACAGTGATTATTCAGAGGAATTTAATTATTATTCCCGACCAGTAATCGCAGTGATTCTGTCAATATTTCCTTCCAACCGTCAATGTTTATTGCCATTATCCTTTCCTTGTTTCATCCTTATATACAGAATATAGTAAATGTTGGGGTTGGAGACAGAATTTGTCTTATTAATTCGTAGGTCACTGTACTACAGGAACCACAGACCCAAGGAGTTCCACTTTCAATACCAAATGAGAAGAAAAAACACTTACTATGTCTTAGCACTGACCAGACAAGATTGGCATTGATTCTTCAGTCTGTCACCAAGTCACAGTACAGGGAGTCAGTGCCCTAAGGGTGAGTTTTCTTTCCTCAGTGAAAGGCAAGAAGCAGAAAGAAGCCAGCAGGCAAATTGATTGCTATCTTCCCTCCCCGCTACTCCTCCATGCACAATGGACTGTTTGAGACTGAATGATTTCAATAGTCTCTGGTGACATTTTGTATGACTAAGCAATCATCTGTAACATTGTGATGCTGTGAGATGTGCTCCTTTTTTGCTGCGTTGCTTCTCTTTTTTCCCCTAATTTTTGCTCTTTTGAGATGTCCTCCCAACAACTACAATACACCCTGAGTATTATTAGGTAAGTATTCTCTTAGCCTCTCTTGTATGAAAGCTTGACTAAGGCAACACTGGAAAGTGTAGGATTTCACTGCAAACATTTACATCAATAAGATTAAACCTTAATTGTTGAGTACTTAACATATAAAGCCCCTAAATCTTTTTAAACTTTATTATTTATTTTGTGCAAATATGTAACCATGTCTTTTTATATCACTTTTACAGATACTTGTAGATAGAAACATGATCTTATGGACATATGTGTTTTACAAATTACAGTTTCTTGAATATAAGTCAATTTTTTCACAGTTATCTTTAATGTGTGAAAAACAGTGATTTGATAGTAAAAAGACCTTGAAATGGATAGGCTAACACTTTTTAGTTATAATTTATAATTCAGTTTAAGCAGTGAAATTTTAAATTGCCCTTTGAGTACTATGAAATTGCCCAATATAATTTGGCAGTCCTGTTAGTTCATTGCTCAATTAACTGGATAATGCATTTTGTGCCTAGAAATCCCTAGTCAAAATTCAATGTTATAAGTAGTTTGGTGTTTTGTAATTATACACTTACAATATGTGACTAAATCACAATTTCTACATTAGAATTTATATATTTATACTCTCAGTTGACTCAAGAGAACCACTTTTTTTTTCCACCGTACCCTATTTTCGTATGAAGTTTAGAATTCAACTTTTGGATATTAAGCCAAAATTCTGGAAATTAAAACACCAAAAAAAGTCCATAGTATTACTTCTACATTTTAAGTCAAAAGCTGAAGCTTACTTTTAAGACTTTATTATTTGTATATTTGTACATTATATTTAGAGCCTCTAAATAGTCTTGTCCTGTCAATATTTCTGTACTATTTGAGATTACATATATATATATATACCTGAAATTATGATTTTTGAAGTGTATTTGAACTGTCTTCCATTTTCTCCTCTGTTTTCCTGTTCCTGTCATTTTTACACTCATATATCTATCATTTGTCCTTTTATTCTTGATCATTAATTTACCGTACCTTACCGAAACTATCTGGGCATACTTTCATTCTTTGAGTACTAACTAAGGTGACCTTAACATTCCCCTCATCTTGATTAACCTTTAGAAGACTTATTCCTGACTTTATGCCCGTGATCTCCCTTTTCCTAGAGTATTCACTTAAAAAAATCTTGTAATTGCATATTTTTCTCTGCCCCTTTCATATGTAAATCTTCTCTCAGCCCCTTGACAGTTTTACAAACCAAGAACAACTTCTTTCTCAAGGATGCGGAAACCATTCATTTGAAATATAATCATTGAAATAGCTAGAGCTCCTGTCTACCAGTGTCTATGGGAGGGTGGGATCCTAACAGCAATATGGAGCAATTATCAAACACAGATCACCTAATGACATTGATCCACTTCTCCCTTTAATGTTCTGTTCTCTTGTATTTTTTCATTAGCTCATCTTGGAGTTTAAAAATTTTCCCACCTTTTGGTTCAGTGGAATTGAGTTCAATTTTTCTTCTATTGCGATAGTCTTGACCCTTATCATAGTTTTGAACACAATTTTCCTTGCTTATTTAACTGCATTAGTGCAATTTTTCTTTGACAGCTCATTTTAGATATTCATTCTTGTTAGGCACTTGCTATGAAGAGGCAGGTCAGATTTCCACATCAAGCCATAGAGCCGGGAGTTTATGTCCCACCACTACTAAAAAAAGAATTAGATGAGTATGTGGTGGTTCTGGATTGATTACGTAGCTCTCTGAAAAGAAATCTGTATTTTCTTAACAAAGATAATAAAACCCCCATGAAAACAACTCTTTAAACATGCACACACAAAAAGTATACATATGTACATACATGCATATATATGTGATTTAAAAATAAATGTCAATTTATAATTAGCAACTGAAAGAATATTCTAAAAGTTTGTTATGATTTATATCTTATAAATTCCCAAATATTGATGTTGAACTTGTTTTTATCTCAGATTCAAACAGATTTTAGTAAATTCATAAAAGAGTCTCAAGTATTTCAATCTCTAATTCTACCTCCTATTTTTCAATGTAATAAGCTCTCATCTGCATAAATAAAATACTTTACAACGTTTATACTTTTTTTGGTCTGATTGTTGAAGTCGAATTTGAAATACATACAAGTAATATTAATATAAAGGGTTTCTAAGAAGTTTTAAAATCTAAGGCTAACTTGTCACCTAAGTAACTGTATTTTCTAATTTTGAGACATGAGAAAATATTTTATTCATTTTTGATAGAGTAAATTTTAATATAAAAGAGTCACGTAACTATAGACACAAACTTGACCCATGCTCTCAATTTTTGCTTTTTCTTATTTCCCCCAATCCATTTAATTATATCACAACAAATACCCTAAAGAATGGGCACAAAATTACTGTGAAACATATGGTGTTAGAGATCAGAGTGTTAAT
>NW_012115355.1:4147282-4165490 GCF_000951035.1 Colobus angolensis palliatus | reverse complement strand
AAAGGTTGAGAGATCCTGAGATAGAATGCAAGAAAATCAGTTTTTCTTGGCTTCAATCAGTTACACAAGAAGGAAAGATCTGAGAAACATTTAATGTGGAATCCAGAGGTTTTGTTCCTGGGTAAAGTTAGAGAAACTAAAATAGAGACCAGATTTCTAATTCTGAGTAACTAGGAGTATGATGATACAGCTAATCAGAAATTGAGGGCCTGGTTACTTTGGGTCAGGGAGAAAAAGGAACAATGAATTTGTTTAAATTTTTTTCTCTGAAGAACCTGTTAGTTATATGACCTGCTATGGGCAATGCAATAGGACAGAGATCATATACTACTCAGGATCCTTAGGGGCTTGTCCATGGGGCGAGCTCTATTCTGTCTCTGTGGGACATCTCTAGGCCTCTGACATCCTGAAAAGGTCTATGTTTGTTTGTTTGTTTGTTTGTTTGTTGAAACTCCCTACTTTCATAAGGAATAAAATGTGGATTTTTAGCTGTCAAAAAAAAAAAAAAATGTTAGAATACCACTAAAATGAGTTACTTTTTTCCTATGTAGACTTGTAGAATAAAATTTATATTAAAGTTTTTTTTTCCCCTTATCTACAATCTGGGCCAAAAAAAAAATTGATATTAAATCATTTATTTAATGTAAATATTGAAGCCCCACTTTGAGCATTTTTCAGAAATTATGCTGTGACAGCAGGAGATATAAAGAAATCTGAAAAAAAGAAGATAATCAACTCAAATTATCTTATTAAAAATGGATTTTTGGTCCTCAGAATGAGAATGCTTCATGTAATTATTTTTAAAAACTTTTACCCATAGTCAATGCAATTTTTCTTTTCTGGAGTAAGAAAGATTCTTGAACTTCAGAGACACATGAGATTACAAAACTTATGAGTTCAGAGAATTGTATAGTTTTTATTTTAGTTGTTTCTTTTGTGTAAATAAATATTTACTTGCATAGAGATGGTAATTTGAATCTGTGAAAGCTTGTAGACAGTATTTTCATGTTTACAGAACCATAGATATTGAGGGAAATGACACAATCAGAGCAACTAGGTGCCATTTTTTCCTTCTGTATGTGCAAAGACTTGGAAGACATCAATTACATAAAACAACTCAATATTTTAAATCATAAGTAATAAAGTACATTGAAATTATTTATTTAAAACAGTATAGATATTAATTCTAATATTTACCGTTTTATATTTGTATGTATAAAATTATAAAAATAGAAAAGAGTGCAATTACTTGGGACACTACTAATCTGGTACAATGCACCTGTCCCTATGTAGTAGCTCTGTTTTAAGTTTGTTAGAAATGTTCTTTACTGCATTTTTCTGCTTATTTTATACTTGACAGAGTGATCTCTTATCTTATACACTGCTAAATATCAAATATTCTGTGTATGTAGCATTTCTTTAGATGTCTGATGGATCTAACACTTTCAGAGTAAGGTCATACTCTTTTCATTTTATAATTACAAATCTCAGAAATGTTTCTGAAGAAACTTCCTGCCTGTAAGTTTGGTGTAAAATCTTTAATTATTTCTCTACTTATTTCACTTGTAAATAAATAGAAAATAGTATTATGACAGATGATAGCTCTGTTTCACCATTTATTAAAGAACATTCCACTAATCAATGTCATAGAATTTCAAAGTTAATTATTACAACATAAGCAGGCAGCTATGTTGTAATCAAAAAAAGTTAAAAAATTTGAAGTTCTGGATAGAGATTATGACTTTACCATTTGTAATTGATATAAACTTGTATAACCACATTGTATCTCTCCATCTCCTGGTGTCTTCAATTAAACTGGGACAATTACATTTTTTAATATAAATTAAAAGAAATAACCTAAATGAAAGGGCTTCAAATTCTTTGAACTAGTTTAAAATTGAGATACTACTGAAATCATGTAAGTTTTGGTGAAATGAAGAAATACATTAGGATGACAATAGGAAGTCAAATTTTAAAATGCTAGGTGGATAAAACAAAGACGTGTATGATGAATGCCTACTATGCTGATTACACTATATACATGAAAGTCCAATGAAAAGAAGAAAATTAGTATTTATTTGTCCATTTAACAGACATTTATATTTTTGAAAACAGATTACTATGATAGATGCTAATATTTAAGGTAAAATAGAATATCTGCCCCACAAAAAGTTCACAGACAAAATAGAAGAGGATAAAATGAAGCAATAAAGATCATTTTTATTCCTAAATGTAATGACGGAATCAAAAGGAAAATGTTAAGAAACAAATGCGATATATTATTAACATATGTTAATTAAATAATATACAATTCTTTCCCTGCCATATATTTCTATTACACTGCTAATATTGAACACTTAAAATTTTATATGACATTTTAATTTTTAAAATATTTTCATATACTTAACAATCACTCACGTTCTCTGCAGGACACTCATCATTTGTTTTTTTTCTAATTTTCTTTCTATTGAGGATATTAGTTTTTCATTTTCTTCACTTTTTGGCTTTATGTGTTGAAATACTTCCTGCTAATTTGTTATTTATTTTTCTATTGTCTTTATAATTTTTTATTTAAAATTTTCTTTTAGTGTTTTTATTTTTGTTTTTAATCCAGGTGGTTGAATACAAATCTTGATTTTCCTGTCAAATTAGCTGTGAGTCCTTGTATAAATACCTTAGCCTTTTACCCCTCAGCTTTTGTATCTCTTGGATTGGGATAAACAATAATATCTACCTATTAAAATTATTATGATGATTAATTTAGTTTCTCCTCATATTAATAGCTTACATTTTGGTGTGTATTCAGCACAATTAATGAATCAATGTTGATACACTGCTATTAGCTAAAATCTGTACTTTATTTAATATATATTTATTTAGTTTTTACTCAATGACATTTTTCTGTTCTAGGATCTTTTCCAGGAAACCATATTAAATTTAGTTGTTATGCCTCCTTAGGCCCCTCTTGGCTGTTACAGTCTTATTCTTTTTTTATATTTAAAAATGATAATAGTCATAAGTTTTATTTCAGAACAGTTATAGGTTAATAAAAGTGAGCAGAAAACAAAGAGAGTCATCGTATATAGTGCCATCTGCATCCACACACATAGTCCCACCTATTCCAGACCCTACTCTCAACTTTCCCCACCAGAGTGGTCTATTTGTTGTAATTGAACCTACACTGATACATTATTATTGCTCAAAGTCTGTAGTTTATTTTAGGGTTTAGAGTATGGGCATTTTAATAATATTTTTTCTTCCAATTCAGATACCTGAGATATCTTTCCATTGATGCTCCTTCATCAATGTTTTATAGTTTTTAATGTAGAGGTTTTTCATGTCCTTGGTTATGTTTATTCCTAGGTACCATTTTTTACTAGCTATTGTAAATGAGATTGTTTCCTTGTTTTATTTTTCAGATAGTTCATTACTGGTATGTCTTGGAGTCTGGGGAAGTGGGGATCTACCAGGTGCTGAATTATTTTGTGTGTGTGTGTGTGGCAGACCCAGCGTTGGGGTCCAAGGTAGAGCCTGTGCTCACTTTTTTTCTTTTCCATAAACAGCTATTATCTTTCTCTGTGCTTTACTGCCTGAGATTGGGAAAGGGGTGATGCAGGTAATGTAAAATTTTCCTTCCTGGCTCTTCAATGCATCGTTTCTTATTGTGCTACAACCAGGTACTGTGATCTCTCACTGGGCTTTCTTAGCTCTTGTGAAGGCATTTTTTGTATAGATAGCTGTTCAAATTGATGTTTCTTCTGGGGGAAAATTGCTAGAGAGACCTATTCACCATCTTGCTCTGTCCCTCCTCTCTCAACTACAAGAATTTTTGACACTAACATCTCACTGTGAAAGATGCAGTCTATTAAATCAGATTTTCTTTTGTTTTGTTTCTTATAAGGAAAGCAAAACCACTCATCAAGGTAAACATCATTATAGATGCAAACACAGTAATTCCAAAGCAGACATTTTAGTTTTACATAGGAAGACAAATCATTGAATATATCTTAGTGTTTGCTTGTTTCAGGCAGTTATTTGTTGCAGACTAAGTTGTATTTAATTTCACCACCATTTACAAATCAGATAAACACTTCAGCATGGCATTTACAGGGGAAATGTTGAATCATTCACCTACATTGAGAAGATGTTGTTTATTATATGAAACCCGTTCAGCCTCAAGTGACATATCATCAATACATTTATATATATTACTTTTGTGAGTGGAACGTTTTCAATTTCTCATTTTACATTTGTGTCAGCATTTACTCATATTATTTACATGCTGGAATTATTAGGTTCTCAAGAGCTGAATGACATTTCTTTTTCTTGTCATTTAGTTCTATATCTAAACATTTTGCTTTTTGAGCCTTTTCACTAAATATCTTAAAAAAAAAACAAAACAAAACAAAGGTATTTCTCTGTTACTTTTGACAGTCTAATGGCTGTATAAAGCAATCGGGTATTTTACTTGTTAAATGCAGTTTTTATGACTATTTGTCTCTTTAATATTGCTGAAATAACTGCTTATTTTAAAGCTACTTGCCAGGTACGACACCAGGTGGAATAGACAGTCTTGGACTACTGGTCATGTAAATCCATGGATCAATCACTTTTATTATAACGACTGATTTTGCGTTTGTGTGCCTTGTAGTGCCCATGCTGTGAAATGACTCAGAGAAGTGTTAGCTTTCATCATTAACCTTATAAGAATTAGTTATAGGCTTCCAATTTTTCTCTGATGTTGTGCCTCACCACCCCCACACCCATATCGTCATTGCTTGATTCTTCAAATAGAAAATAAATTAATTGCAATAATAAAAAATTATATTTAAAAAATCCAGTTCATAATCAAAGTCTTTTGAATGTACTTTTTTCCAAAAGTGAAATAACTGGCATTCTTGTGGCATCTACTGTAAGTTCAGCTAAGAAGTTAACAATTAAGATAAAATGAATTTATTTTACTATTGTCGATATGACCACAATGTTTTATAAACCACAATGTAGTGTTAACAACAATATTTTCCTATTCAAAAAAAAAAATTCTAGGGAGGGGAGGCAGGGCAAGATGGCAGAATATAAAGCTCCATCAATCATCTCCCACTGCAAGGACACCAAGGTAACAACAATCTACACAGAAAGAAATTAACTCCGTAAGAACCAAAAAGTAGGTGAGCACTCATAGTGCCTGGTTTTAACTTCATGCTGCTGAAAGAGAAACTGAAGAAACAGAAAAAACAGTCTTGAATCACTGATGCAACCCCTCCCACATCCTCTGCAGTACTGATGTGGGTGTGGAGAGAGACTCTGAGTGCTGGAGGAGGGAGAACACAGCAGTTCAGAAGCTTTGAACTTAGTGCTGTCCTGTTAGAACAGAAGGGAAACAAGGATCAAACCCTGCTAATGTTTGCCCATGAAGGGAGCATTAACACCAGCCTTAAAACGAAGGGAATCACTGATCCCAGTGGTCCAAACTTGAGTGCCTGCAAACCTTGCCACCAAGGGATACAGCACTCTCTGTCTCCAAGTAAACTTGAAAGGCAGTCTAGGCCATAAGGACTGAAAATATTAGGTGAGTCTTAGGGATGTATTAGGTTCAGAGACAGTGGACTGAGGGGGCAAACAGCATACCAAGACATCCACTGGAGCAGCCAAGGGAATGATGGCATCGCCACTCACCTAACCCCAGGCTGCACAGCTCGAGGCTCCAAAAGAGATGCCTTCCTTCCACTTGAGGAGAGGATAGGGAAGAGTGGGAAGGACATTGGTATCTTGGATGCCAGCTCAGCCACAGCAGGAGAGGGCACTGGTCAGAATCATGAAGTCGCTGCTTTAGATCCTAATTCCCAAATGACATTAGGAGACACACCCTTGGCCAGAAGGGAAGCCACTGCCTTGAAGGAAAGGGCTCAGTTCTGGCAGCATTTATTACCTGTTAACTGAAGAGTCAGTGGGACCTGAATAACCACCAGCGCTACCCAGGTACTACATGGAGGGTTTTAGATAAGCCTTTGAGACTTGCTAGGTTCAAGTGAGGCTCAGCACATTACCTGTTGTCATGGCTATATGGCAAAACTCCTTGAGAAAAGTAGAGGAAAAATTAAGGAGACTTTCTTGCACCTTAGGTTCCAGCACAGTCACAGGGGTTAGAGAACCAAACAGGCTCTTGGGGTCCCTAATTCCAGGACTTGACTCCTGGATGGCATTTTTTTAACCTGCCTTGGGCCAGAGGAGAGTTCACTGCCCTGAAAGGTGAGTTCTAGGCCAGGCAGCATTCATGACAAAGATGACTTAAGAGACCTTGGGCCTTAAGAGAACATCTGTGGTAGTCTCCCAGTACTCCTCATGGCCTGGGGTGGTGGTGGCTATTGGGTGAAACTCTTCTGCCTTTGGAAAGGGAAGGGAAGGGTGGTAAGAACTAAATCTTGTGGTATGGGTGCCAGCTCAGCCACAATACAATATATTACCAGGTAAACTTCTAAGGTTTGTTACTCTAACCTCTGACTCCTGAAAGGCACTTCTGGACCAACCCAAGGCCTGGGGGAACTCACTACCCTGAAGAGAAAGACACAGGCCTAGCTGGCTTTGCCATTGACTGGTTATAGAACCCAAGGGCCTAGAACAAACATTAATGGTAGCTAGGAAGGTGTTACAGCACAGTCCTTGGGTGAGACAAACTGCTGTGCTGACTTCAGGTCTAATCCAGTGAAGTCATAGTAGTGGCAGCCTCAGGGGTGCTTATGTCATTCCACTCCTAGCATTAGGTGGCTCAGAACAGAGAGAAGAGAGAGACTTTGTATGTTTGGGAGAAAGTAAGGGAAGAAAACAAGGGTCTCAGCTGTGTAATGCAGAGAATTCTCCCAAATCTGGTCCAAGACTACTAAGGTGGTACCTCCACAAGTCTGCAAGAACCACAGAGTTACTGGGCTTGAGCTGCCTTCTAAAGCAGATACAACTTTGATTACAATACCTAAATGCTTTTAAATATCTGGAAAGTATCCCCAAGAAGGATGGCTCAAATAAGCCCAGACAGCGAAAACAACAATAAATACCCAACTCCTCAATGCCCAGACACTGAATAACATCTCCTAGAATAACACAATCAAGGAAACATGACCTCATCAAATGAACTAAATAAGGCACCAGGGAACAATCATGGAGAAACACAGATATGTGACCCTTCAGACTGATAACTAAAAATAGCTATATTAAGGAAACTCAAAGAAATTCAGGACAATACAGAGAAGAAATTGAGTATTTTATCTTAAATTTAACAAAGAGATTGAAATAATTAAAAAGAATCAAACAGAAAACCTGGAGCTAAAAAATGTAATTGGCATACTGAAGAATGCACCAGAATCATTTAATAGCAGAAATAATCCCGAAGAAGAAAGAATTAGTGAACCTGAAGATAGACTAATTGAAAATGCACAGTCAGAGGAGGCAAGAGGAAAAAGAATAAAAAACAATGAAGCATGACTACAAGATCTAGAAAATAGCCTCAAAAGGGTACATCTGTTATTGGCCTCAAAGAGGAGGTAGAGAAAGATATAGGGTTAGAAAGTTATTAGAAAACATAATAACAGAAATCTTCCTGTATTAGTGTGTTTTCACACTGCTGATAAAGACATACCTGAAACTGGGAAGGAAAGGAGGTTTAATCGAATTTTCAGTTCCACCTAGCTGGGCCTCAGAATCATGGTGGGAGGTGAAAGACATTTCTTACATTGCAGTGGCAAGAGAAAAATGAGGAAGAAGTGAAAGCGGAAACCTCTGATAAACCCATCAGATCTTGTGAGACTTATTCACTATGATGAGAATAACACAGGAAAGACTGGCCCCCATGATTTAGTTACCTCCCCCTGGGTCCCTCCCACAACATGGGAATTTTGGGAGATACAAGTCAAGTTGAGATTGGAGTGGGGACATAGCCAAACCATATGATTCCTCTCCTGGCCCCTCCAAATCTCATGTCCACATTTCAAAATAAATAATGCCTTTCCAACAGTCCCCAGAGCCTTTACTTACTTCAGAATTAACCCAAAAGTCCACAATCCAAAGTCTCATCTGAGACAAGGCAAGTCCTTTCTGCCTATCAGTCTATAAAACCAAAAGCAAGCGAGCTACTTCCTAGATACAACGGGGGTACAGGTGTTGGATAAACACAGCCATTCCAAATGGGAGAAATTGTCCAAAACAAAGAGCTTACAGACCCCATGCATGTCTGAAATCCAGCAAGGCAGTCAAATTTTAAAATTCCAAAAGGATCTCCTTTGACTCCAGGTCTCACATCCAGGTTATGCTGAGGCAAAAAGGTGGGTTCCCATGGTCTTAGGCAGCTCCACTCTTATGGCTTTGCAGGTTACAACCTCTCTGCCATTGCTGGTGTTGAGTTCCTTAGGCTTTCCGGACACACTGTGCAACCTGTTAATAGATCTACCACTCTGGGGTCTGGAGGATGTGGCCCTCTTCTCACAGCTCCACTAGGCGGTGCCCCAATGGGGACTCTGTCTTGGGGCTCTGGACCCACATTTCCCTTCTATATTGCCCTAGCAGAGATTTTCCATGAGGGCTCTGACGCTGGAGAAAACTTTTGCCTTTGCATCCAGGCATTTCCATAATCTTCTGAACTCTAAGTAGAGGTTCCCAAACATCAATTCCTGACTTCTGTGCACCTGCAGGCTCAACACCATGTGGAAGCTGCCAAGGCTCAGGGCTTCCACCCTCTGAAGCCACAGCCTGAGCTCTATGTTGGCCCCTTTTAGCAATGGCTGGAACAGCTGGGTCACAGGACACCAGGTCCCTAGGCTGCACACAGCATGGGGATCTGGGCCCAGTCCGCAAAACCACTTTTCCCTCCTGGGCTTCCAGGCCTGTAATGGGAGGGGTTGTTGTGAAGACCTCTGATATGGCCTGGAGACATTTTCCCCATGGTCTTGGGGTTTAACAGCAGGCTACTTGATACTTATACAAATTTCTGTAGCCAGCTTGAGTTTCCCCTCAAAAAAGAGGTTTTTCTTTTCTACTCCATCATCAGGCTGCAAATTTTCTGAACTTTTATGCTCTGTTTCCCTTTTAAAGCTGAATACCTTTAACAGTACTCAAGTCACTTCTTGAATGCTTTGTCACATAGAATTTTCTTCCACCAGATGCCCTAATCATCTCTCTCAAGTTCAAAGTTCCACAAATCTCTAGCACAGGGGCAAAATGCCACCAGTCTCTTTGCTAAAACATAACAAGAGTCACCTTTGCTCCAGTTCCCAACAGGTTCCTCATCTCCATCTGAGGACACCTCAGGCTGGACCTTATTGTTCATATCACTATCAGCATTTTTGTCAAAGCCATTCAATAAGTCTGTAGGAGGTTCCAAACGTTTCCACATTTTCCTGTCTTCTTCTGAGCCCTCCAAACTGTTTCAACCTCTGCCTGTTACCCAGTTCCAAGGTTGCTTCTACATTTTTCGATATCTTTTCAGCAACACCCCACTCTGCTGGTACCAATGTGCTGTATTAATCCATTTTTATGCTGCTGATAAAGACATACCTGAGACTGGGAAGAAAAAGAGGGTTAATTGGACTTACAGTTCCACGTGGCTGGGGAGGCCACAGATTCATGGCAGAAGGTGAAAAACACTTCTTACATGGTTGTAGCAAAATAAAAATGAGGAAAAAGCAAAAGCAGAAGCCCTTGAGCAAGTCTTCAGATCTCATGAGACTTATTCACTATCATGAGAACAGCCCAGGAAAGAGCAGCCCCCATGATTCAATTACCTCCCCCTGGGTGGGAAGTTTGGGAGATACAATTCAAGTTGAGATTTTGGTGGAGACAGAGCCAAGACATATCACTTTCCAAACCTAGAGAAAAATATCAATATCCAAGTACAAGAAGGTTACAGAACACCAAGCAGATTTTTCCCAAAGGAAACTATCTCATATAATTTAATAGTCAAACTCAAAGTTCAAGGATAAAGGAAAGATCCTAGAAACAGCAAGAGAAAAGGAACAAACAACTTGCAGGGGAGCTCTGATACATCTGGCAGCAGACTTTTCAGTGGAAACCATACAGGCCATGAGGGAGTGCCATGCCATATTTAAATTGCTAAAAGAAGGTAACTTTTACCTTGGAGTAGTATATCTGGCAAAAATGTCCTTCAAAAATAAAGAAGAAATGAAGACTTTCCCAGATAAACAAAAGTTGAGTGATTTCATTAATGCCAGGCCTGTCCTACAAAAAAAATAAAAAAAAAATAAAAAAAAAAAGGCTAAAGGAAGTATTTCAATCATAAGTAAAAGGACACTAATGAGTAACAATAATCACCTAACAATACGAAACTCACTGGTAATAGTAAGTACACAGAAAAACACTGAGTACTATAACAGTGTAACTGTGATGTGTAAACTACTCTTATCCTAAGTAGAAAGACTAAAAGACAACCAAATCAAAAATAATAACTACAACAATATTTCAAAACATAGTCACTACAATAAGATATAAATAGATATAACAAAAAATTAAAAAGTAGAGAATAAAATTAAGGCATGGAGTTTTTATTAATTTTTTTTTTTTTTTTGCTTTTCTATGCAAATACTGTTAAATTGTTATCAGGTTAAAATAACAGGTTGTAAGATAATATTTTCAAGCTTTATGGTAACCTCAAACCAAAACACATACAATGGATACACAAATATAAAGCAAAAATTAAATCATTCCTCCAGAGAAAATCACCTTCTCTAGAGGAAGTCAGGAAAGAAAGAAGGAAGAAAAGACCATAAAGCAACAAGAAAACAAATAGCAAAATGGCAAGAGTAAGTCCTTACTTTTCAATAATAGTATTAAATATAATTAATAAAATGCTCCAATCAAAAGACATAGACTGGCTGAATGGAAGAAAAGACAAGACTCATTGATCTGTTGCTCACAAGAAACATACTTCAACTCTAAAGATACACACACACCGAAAGGGATGGAAGAAGATATTCCATGTGGATGGAATAAAAAAAAAGAAAGAAAGTAGGAGTCATGATACTCATACAATAGTGATATTGGATAAATAGTACTTACATCAGACAAAACAGATTTCAAGACAAAAACTAAAAAGAGACAAAGAAAGTCACTATATAATAATAAAAATGTCAATTCAGCCAGATGGTATAACAATTTTAAATATATATGAACCCTAACACTGGAGTACCCAGATATATAAAGAAAATATTATTAGAGCTAAAGTGAGAGGCCCCAATACAATAATAGCTGGAGATTTCAACACCCCACTTCCACCATTGACAGATCGTCCAGAAGGTAAATTACAAAAACATTGGACTTAATCAGCAGTATAGACCAAATGGATCTAATAATTATTTATAGAACATTTTATACAACAACTGAAGAATACACATGTTTTTCCTCTGCATATAGGCCATTCTCAAGGAAAGACCATAATTTAGGTCATAAAACAAGTCTTAAAACATTCAAAACTATTGAAATAATATAAAGCGTCTTTTCTGACCACAGTGGAGTAAAACTATAAATTATAACAAAATAAATTTTAGAAACTATGCAAACACTGCAAATTAAAGAAATGCTTCTGAATAACAAGTGGGTCAATGAAAAAATTAAGAAGGAAACTGAAAAATTTCTTCAAACAAATGATAATAAAATCATAACATACCAAAATCTATGGGATATAGCAAAAGCAGTACCTTGAGGGAAATTTATAGGTCTAAGTGCCTACATCAAAAAAGAAGTAAAACTTCAAATGAACAATATAATGATTCATCTTAAATAACTAGAAAACCAAGGGCAAACCAAACCAAAACTTAGTAGAAGAAAATAAATAATAACCATCAAAGCATAAATAAATAAGATTGAAATAAAAATACAAAAAAAAAAAACAAAACAAAAAGTTTTTGTTGAAAAGTTAAAAATGTTGACAAACTTTTAACCAGACTAAGAAAAAAAAGAGAGAAGAGGCAAATAAATAAGGCTTGAAAAAGAGACATTACAACTGATACTGCAAAAATTCCAAGGATCATTAGTGGCTACTCAGAGCAACTATATGGCAACAAATTGGAAAATCTAGCAAGAAGTGAACAAATTCCTAGGTACATAAAATCCACCAAGATTGAATCAGGAAGAAATCTACAACCTGAACTGGCCAATAACAAGTAATGAGATCAAAACAGTAGTATAAACTCACCCTAAAGAAAATCCCAGGACCTGATGGTTTCACTGCTGAATTCCAGCAAATATTTAAAGAAAAGCTAATACCAATCCTACTCAAACTATTCTGAAAAATAGAGAAGGGGGAAAACTTTCAAACTTATTCTATGAGGACAGTATTACTCTGGTACTAAAACCAGACAAAGACACATCAGGAAAAGAAAACTATAGTACAAGATCGCTGATAAATATTGATGTAAAACTCCTTAACAAAACACCAGCAAACAAAATTCAGTAACACCCTATAAAAGTCTTTCATTATGATCAAATAGGATTTATCTCAGGGATACAAGGATGGTTTAACATTCATAAATCAATCAATGTAATACATTATATCAACAGAATGACGGACAAAACCTTATGATCATTTCAACTGAGGCTGTTGATAGAATTCAACATCCCTTCATGATAAAAACCCTCAAATAACTGGGGAGAGAAAGAACATACCTCAACATATTTACATAATTAAATATAACAAAAATATAAGGATTAAGACAACCTTTCTAATAACAGATTTTGCTAAGATAATCAAAAATTTCAGTGCTCATATGCAGAGTATATTATCAATTTAAAAATTGTGTGATCTACAGAAGAGGATCAATTGAAGGTGTCAAAATGTTCAAATACGATAGACAAACATCAACTTTTGAAATGGGCCCAAGGGTTCCATAGACAGTTGCTTTTGGATAAACATAGAAATTGACCCTGTTGCTGTTAAAGCTTGAAAACTGTATTTGTTTTATCTGAGTTCTTTCACCTGGAAAGGACCTCAGGCCTCTCAAAAAAAGTATCAAAAGCTGAAGACACACCACACCACCATATGCTTTTTGTCCCTCCCTACTTCTTGTTTTCTTACACATTGTTAAACTTCTTCCCTGCCACTAAAGCCCAAGTTTTAGTCACTTAGGGAGATGGAGTTGAGACTGAGCTCCCATCTCCTGGGCTGTGCTGTAGCACGTGATTAAAGCCTTCTTCCTTGGCCATACTCAGTGATTGGCTTTCTGTCCCAGTCATTGGCTTTTTCGTTTTAGTGACTGGCTTTCTGTGCAGTAAGCAGCAGGACCCAGACCAAACCCCCAATGTTTGGGTAAGACTTTGATGGCAATTTTATATTTTAAAAATATCATTATATATGAAAATATATTTTTTTCTTTTTTTACATAAAGACCAGTGACATGGTATTTGAGACATAAGACCCTGATTAAAATACATTTAAAAATGCAGATTATTTGTTTGCATGTCAATTTTAATATTTATATCATTTATAAAGGATCTTTAAATTTTCTTTAGCACGGACATTTGCTATTTTCAGAAAATATTTTTGAAAATAGCTTTAAATTTTTTTCTAATAACATAAAGTTGTTTTTGGCATAATAAATACTTCAAAATAATTTTAGATAATCTTTACATGCTCTTCACTCTCCAAGGATCCTGTTTGGTCATCCAACTAAAGTAAATTCCTCCAAAACAAAGTTCTTACAGAATTTCACGTTAGCTTGTTTTTTGTTTTGCTGTGTTTATAAATATGAAGAACCAATAATCATCAGATTTTTTAAAGGCTCAATTTGAAAGAGGTAAAGTGAATGAACAAACAAAAAAATCCAAGAAAAGCAAACAAGCAAGCATATATTTATAGCATTTGTTATATTAGCCTTTTTATTTATTATTTTTCTCTTCATTTGTTTCAATGTTTTCAAGTTAACAGGTGGTTTATTACCTACTCAAATATGCTTGTCTCCTACCTGCCTCTTTTGAACTGTTATTCTCAAATATATTACAATTCTTTCTGCTAAGCAACCACAAAGCCAGAATATTTTGCCTGCTCCCCACTACCCCAATCTTCATGTTTTGATTATACTTTACTGGTTATTTTCACCTCTCATATTGTGTGCATGTGTGTGTGTGTGTGTGTGTGTGTGTGTGTGTGTGTCTGTATATATACAGACACACACACACACACACATATAGCCAGTTACAGGCACAGAAAGCCAGTCACTAAAATGAAAAAGCCAATCACTGAGACAGAAAGCCAATCACTGAGTATGGCCAAGGAAGAAGGTTTTAATCAGGTACTGCAGCACAGCCCAGGAGATGGGAGCTCAGTCTCAACTCCATCTCCCTGAGTGACTAAAACTAGGGCTTTAGTGACATGGAAGAATATATATATATATATATTTGGACATTTTAGATAATATAACAACTTTGCACACTGAGACCCCTACCTCCAGATCTTGTTGATATGTTTTGCTTCTTTGCCTATTTGTTTACCAACTTTTCTAAATTATTTTAGTAAAGTCTATTCTCCCCTTGATATACAGCCTCTGATGTCACTATTCAGAGGCTGCAGACTTAAGCATAATCACAGTTAATCTGAATCCCTCTTACCAGCCACCATGACAGTGGCTCTCGCTGAACTCTCTTTGATTGTCTCTTTCCCTGATCTCCCTGGATACTTTCTAGATTTTATTTCTTTAATGGCATTATATCCAGCTCTTAGCAGCTACTAAGTGCAATCTTATTTCTCTACTGCTCTTAACAATGCACTAAGGTATAAATGGATCCACATTTCAAACAATAAAATGTAGGCCCCTTTGGAGAGATTGTTATTGAGGCCAATCTTTAAGGCTTGATCTGACCCCAGTGGGGCTCTTCTTATTTCTGACTCTTTCTCTTATCCTTTCTGATAAATCATTAGCTGTTTTGAAATTTAGCTGTTGTTCCAAGAAGCTATCAGCTTCCTCTTAATTTCTTATAGACAAAATATCCATTATTTAAAATTGCATTGTTTGACTAAAACTGGCAACACTCTTTTGGAAATATTTGTCCCAGTAAAGTGTGTCCCCTTAGGGAGAGCTAAAATGCCATATGTTTTCATGGCCTGCCTCTCCCCATGGATGGAAGCTCTATGTTGCAGTTCCAGAGTTGGAGGCAAGGACAGCAGCCCATTTCTCTCAAAGAAATGTATCTGCTTTACAAGCAAAGTGCTAGGTGGACAATAGCCTCTAACCTTCTTGACCTCCCTCTTTCAATTAAAACTTCCCTGTAATCAAGCTAGGGTGAATTCAATCATAGTACTGTATTCTCAGCCAGCCTTGTACAAGGTAGAGTTTCTGCCATATGATGAGGGACTAGATGATGGAAATAAAAAGCCCCAGATAACAACACTTACCCAGAATTGGGTTTCTTTGAACAGAGATGGAGATACGAGAGCAGCCTGCCACTCCTGAAGAGAAACCATTGCCTTAGACTGGGAGGTGGCGGGAAAGGCAAACCCTGTCTTCATGATTGCACCCACTTGGAATAGGGCTTCCGTCATGCAATAGGGGAAGAGTGAGGGGCAGACCATGGCTCAAATGCCACGGGCTGTTGCTGTTCCTAAAATAACGACCATATTTTCCTTAACAAATGTTCTCTCATATCTTATGTATCCTTATGACGATTTCCAGAGATATCAAATTGTTGTGTGTGTGCATGTGTGTGTGTGTGTTTATACAGAATTTTCAACAATTATGATTGACTCAGTGGAAAGAAAGTCTGAAAAGCTCTTTATGCCACCATTCTGGAAGTGCTTCTCTTCAGAGAGTGAACTGTTGAACGAAAATGCTAAAATATAACAAAACACAGTCCCACCATAAATGTAGCATAATTAACATATCCCACCTATAAGAAATGTTATGCATTATTAATTAAAGCATTACTTTTATAATTAAAATTTATCTAATTTGTGTACTCTGTATGTCTTTTTCATTTCTGAGTGTTATTTCTTCATATACATTAGCCATGATATAATACCCAATTTATGTGAAATACCATTTTAAGTTCTTTTATAAATTATTTTTGGTGTAAGTTATGTTTTTCTTAGCTCTAAATATAAACCTGATTATCTATACAATTTATTTCCTGCAGTTTGTTGTGTTCTACTTTTTTTTTTGAATAGAGAATCTCTTAATTTCATTGTATATATTCACATATTTTAGGTTTCCTTTTAATGAATTATTTCATTGTTTAAGCTTGAAGAGGTCTCCTCCTTCGAAGACTTGGAAATTCTATTAGTGATAATTTTACTTTATGTCACTTTGTATTTAATCTGATTTTTATTTTAAATTTAACTTTGTTTAACCCATTTAATGAATATCTTCATGGGCATGCTGAGGCAAAGGTCTAAGCCAGTTCTTATTTTTCGAAAAATCAAGCCTTTAATGTAGCTTCTTTGAACATTCTTTCCTACTGAGTTGAGATGACATCATTTTTTCTGCACTAAGATATCATATATTGTATACAATGGTCTTTTAGGCTACATTAATCATTGACACTTAATAATAGATTTCAACATTTATTAAGCAAAACTTCTCATATTTTTAATCTTTTATCTATTCTAGCCTTTTTCCAGATGACATTAGATTCATGCTACGAAGTTGAAATACGTTAATTTGTGAAGAATTCACTGTCACACAAAATTCAGATGGGAAGTATTCAAACACGCAGCTATATAGAGCAAAGCATTTCAGGCAGAAGAAACACCAAATGGGATTAAGATAAGAGAATGCCTAGAATGTTTCAAGAAGAAAGCAAAAAAGCCAGAATGGCTGGAATAAGCAGAATGAGAGCAAGGAGTAGTGGTAGATGATGTCACAGAATGTCATAGAATTAACGATGGCAGGGGAGTCACATCACACAAGGTAGACATCATTGCTGAGTGAAGTAGGATGCCAAAGATGGGCTTTAATTAGAAGATGTAAAACAAAATAATAACAAAGAAAAGAAAGAATTACTGAAACAATGTCCTTTAATAGAATTGTATGAAAAATAGATATTTTACCTAGCAAGGAACAAAGCTATTTCATCTATGATATCACAAATATAGAGGATATGGGAACAGACCAAAGTGGCAAAGGTGTGGTGAATGTTTGTAAACATTCAACTTTTTCAGTTTTCTCAGTAAAGTATAATTGTCATTAGCTAAGAAAGGGTGAGAACATGTTGGAAATTTGAGAAGAAAAGAGAAAATGTAAACTTATTATTTATGGGAGTGGAAAAGAGACTGGACTAATATTTACAGGTCAGTAATTAAGTGGTTCATTTTCATGGTTTTCAGTATTTGGTTTTTCATGGTTTTCAGTGGTTTGTCAGTATTTACCCAAAACTTTATCTAGCAGATAGAAGTCCTACCTAACACTTGTAACTATTCTACACTTTTTGTATTATCGTTTGTTTTTCTGTTTGACCTGATTTTGAGAACAGATTTTATATTCCGGAATCAAAAATGTATTTAGTATTTTCCGTTTTATACGTATTGTAGGATCCATTTTTAGGCAAATAATTTTATTACATTAGAATGTTTGAATAAATATTGAAGAAGCCATCTGGGTTAAGACCCCCTTTTTTTTGAGATAAGGTCTTTTTCTTTTATCCAGGCTGGAGGGCAGTGGTGCAAACAGAGTTCATCGTAGCCTCGACCTCCTGGGCTCAAGCTATCCTCCCACCTCAGCTTCCTGAGTAGGTGGAACCACAGTTGCATGCCAGGATGCCAGACTAACTTTTTTATTTTTTGTGGAGATGGGGTGTCACCATGTTACCTGGGCTGTTCTTCAACTCCTGGGCTCAAGTGATCCTCCCACTTTGGCCTCCCAGAATGCTGAGATTACAGGCCTGAGCTACTGTACCCATCCTGGGCTGAGGCATTTATGTAAATAATTCCTTATGAAATTAAAAAAATATATAGTCTCTTCAGGTTTATTTTCTTCCTGAATAAGTACTCATAACTTGTATTTTAGAAAATTATTCATTCATTTTTATTATAGAAAATAATTTAAATAAGCAATAAAAATATTTTATCTCTAGTCCCGATTTATTTTCCAGTATTATTTTCACCAAACCAAGCATTCTGTAAAATGAAAAGCAGGGGGGCGGAGCAAGATGGCCGAATAGGAACAGCTCCAGTCTCCAACTGCCAGCGCGAAGGACACAGAAGACCGGTGATTTCCGCATTTTG
>NW_012115355.1:4132081-4141037 GCF_000951035.1 Colobus angolensis palliatus | reverse complement strand
GTGCAGCACACCAACATGGCACAAGTATACATATGTAACAAACCTGCACGTTATGCACATGTACCCTAGAACTTAAAGTATAATAAAAAAAATACAATGAACAGTGATATAACACTTAAATATTCAATTTTATATGTTGAAAATAGAGAATTCAGTGAACACTGCATATACACTCAGGTATTTTTGTCCGTTTACAGTTTATCTTCAGGAATAAGGCAAACAAATAAAAACTAACCCTGGTTATATTACTAAATAATGACAATATGACCCTTTCATGACAAGACTTTAAGTATTGCCATTAACTAAATTCAGTGTGAGGAATTACTTTTATGATCTTCAAAGCACGAATAATTCAACACATTTTGCATTCTTCAATACCTGGACAAACTAAGATAAGTTAAATATAGAATTGCAACATTTACTTCAATTTTGTTGCTTTTATGTGTTTAAACTTGACCATTAATGCGCTTTTGCTGATTTAATTTCCTATACAGTCATTCTTAATCGCTTGCCATATCATATAATGTTCAATAAAGCAAATCAATGAAGCAAAAAATAGCAAGACCCTTTAAAGAGGTTAAAAGGAAACCAATATTAGGACAAGAGTGAATAACACCTCCATGCTAATTACCACTGAATGGCTGAAGCTTATAAATAGTGAAAACTCTCATTAATTCTATTAAAAGGTAAGTTTTAATTTTATATGGTCAGGTAAATAAATGTAACTTGGTAGTCACATTGTCTCTTAATGTTAACTTGTTATGTTTATTTGTGTTTTACTCAAAATACTTTTCTCGGTTATGAATGTGTGATACAATCTATGTATTGTTTTTAAAAAGTTATAAGAATATAATATAAATGGTGTATAACACTGAAAATTATTACAAGATAACAATCTGAAAACAGTAAATAGAAATTGTTATTTTGTGTTTGAAAATATTGTAGACACACTTTCTCTACAAAATTAGCAAACAAATTCTGTTTGATAATTGTTTCATTTATTTCTATCTTTTCAAGCACCTGGTTCTATTTCTTTATCTCTATCTATCTATCTATGTATCTATGGATCTATCTGTCTATGTATCTATCTATGTATCTATCTATCTATCTATCTCTCTATCTATCTATCTATCTATCTATCTATCATCTATCTATGTATCTATCTGTTTTGTTTACTGATTTCCCCTCAGTAGCCCTACTGCTCAGGTTAAAATAATCATTGGTCATTTTACACATGTAGTCTTTTATACTTTCTTTGGCTGGCACTTTAAATTTCAGTTGACCTTCCAAAGAAGAGCTTTAAATAAAACATGAGCCTATTATTTACTAAAATATTATAATATATATCTATTTAATATAATTAATATATTAAAATATACATTTTCTTCAGTAAAGGGCATTAATCATCAAAAACCTCATTTGGTGAAACTGAGAAACTGTTCAATTACCTCCTATACTGCACTAGTTTCTACATAAGAAGTTTGATTTGTATTCTTCATTTTCCTTAAGCAAAAATCTATGATGCCATAAAATTTACATATTTACACGTTTTTCAAAGAACAATTGAATTAACCTCAACACTTTTAAAATTTGCACCAGCAGGTTCGTTAAGCAGAGCCAATCATTCTCTTTTAAGTGCTACTTATATCAAAGGTCTCCAGACTTCTGAAAAATCAATTGTTGCCTTTACGAATGTATTTAGACTTCTGTCCTAAGATTGTAAAGGTCATATTCTTAAAACAAGATATATTATTTCATGTGTTTGTGTATTTATGTATTTAAACTAATAAATAAATATTGTATATATTTATGGTGTACAATTTGATATATGTATACATTGTGAAAAGGCTAAATCATACTAATTAACATATACTTTACCTCACATATTTTTTGGTGAGAACATAAAATTTACTTTCTTATCATTTACAAGTATGAAATATATTGTTATTCACTATATTTGTTATAACTATATTGTTACAACTATATAAGTATATTGCTATAGTTATATAGTCATCATTGTTAACTATACTCAATATATTGTTATTAGCTATACTCAATATATTGTTATTAATATAGTAATGTACAAAATATCTCTTGCATTTTTTTCCATCTAACTAAAATTTCATAACCTTTCACCAAAATCTCCTTGCCCCAGTGCCCGAAATCCTCAGCATAGGGTAAATACCATCCGACTTTCTGTGTCTATGAGTTCAACTTTTTAAGATTACAAAAATAAATGAGACCTTATTTATATTTCTGTGCCTGCCTTATTTCACTGAACATAATGTCCTCCAAGCTCATCCATTTTGTCACAAATGAGACGATTTCCTTATTTCTTAAGACTGAATATCATTTCATTTTGTACCTAGACCATATTTTCTTTACCCATCCATCAACAGTCTTTTTAGCTTCTATACTACTTGGAAGAAAATGTCTTCTTACATCTCTGTCATAATACCAGCACTAACAGGCCAATTCCATTACATTGGAAATACTTATAGTTTATTTTTCTTGTCATTTGCCAATGAGATTAATATAATCCCATTTGTCTATTTTTGCTTTTGTTGTCTTTATTTTTGGGTACATATTCAAAACATTGTTAGCCAGACCAATGATAGAGATTTTCCTCTAGATTTTCTTGTAATAGTTTTTACAGTTAGAAGTCTTAGGTCTAAGTTTTTAATCCATTTTGAGTCAAATTTTGTATATGGTGTGACATGAGGTCTAAGTTCATTATTCTGCATGTGGATATTCAGTTTTTCCAATATTACTTATTGAAAATATTGTTATTTACCCATTGTATATTCTTGGCATTTTTCTGAAAATAAATTGGTCTTAAATGTATGGATTTATTCCTGGGCTCTCTACCCTCATCCACTGGTCTTTTTGTCCTTTTTCTGCCAGTACAATGCTCCTTTGATTACTTTATCTTGTAGTTTATTTTTAAATCAAATAGTATAATGTCTGCAGCATTGTTTTTCTTGCTCAATATTGTTTTGATTATTTAGCATCTTTTTTTGTTCAATATAAATTTAGGATTGTTTTATCTATTTCTGTGAAAAAATCATTACAATTTTCACTGGGATTGCATTGAATTTCTAGATTGATCTGGTAGTATGGGAATTTTAACAATATTAATCCTTCCAATCTATTGCTTTCTCTTTACCGTCTTTACTAATGTTTTCAGAAGGGTACGTTATTCTCAGGTTTTTTATTACTACTTGGAAAATTAAATTCTTACATCTCTGTTATAAAACTAATACTAAAAGGCCAAGGCTATTACATTGGAAACAAAGTTTCTTCTTTTTGACATTTGCCATCATTCTGATTATTTCTAATAATGGATCCTAATTTATTTATTTATCCTGATCCTGCTTATTATTTTCAGGAAATAAAAAAGTTCAAAGATAATCAGGACTTTATCATCCTAGTTGTGTTAATTCTTCACGTCTAATTAGAAACTGCTCAACTGTAAATTATTGATTTCAGCTTTTCTGGTCTCTATCTTCAATCCATCATATTCCATTATTCTAATTCCATCATAGTTCAATATTCCATTATGCTATTACTTCAGGTGAATCATTTTTTTTTATCTTCATTGAGATTCCCAATTCAACATCCTCAATTCTTTACTTTTTGCCAGCACATTGATTATCTCAGTTGCTTTCTTTTTATTAATCTTTCCAGTTGGAATATATTTATAGTCATTCTTTTAAATGGACTCAACTGCTTTGGACTTCTTTTCAGTATACTTACTTCAAAAATCCCTAATCTGTTTTAACCTATCTTTCACACAAGCAGTTGGATTTTGTAAAGAAACAAAGAGAAAAAAAAAAAAAAACACAAACAATTTTGACTTAGTTCTCTTTAAATCAATAGGGTCTCAACATTACATGATAATTTAAATATATATTTTTATTTTACGATTTCTTTCCCCAAAAACTAATTTCCAATTATCTACTCTTATCAAATTTCCAATGTAGCTACCCAATCCTACTCCCAATAGTTAATTTCATGTTATATTTTCCTTCATAAAAATATTTGCAACTTTATCCAAGCCCTTTGCCTTTATATTTTCTGTAATGTAAAAAAGACCTTGCTTCGCTTTAACTCATCCACTTACTGCTCTAGATCACAATATCTATTGCTTTTTCCAAATCTTTGCCTTTGCATAGACAGATCATTTTCATATTTAAAAAATCCTTTGCTGTTTTTCATTCAATTTTTCACATCAGCATAAAAACATGTTCTAATGACAGAACTTATTTATCTTTTGTATGATGGTATTTTTGATAGTCCAGTGAAGCCCATGGATCTCTTCTGAAAAAAATTAATTGTGTAAAATAAAACCATGGGATTACAGGGGAAACTGATCATACTAACATGAAGTTACCACATGAGCAAGTGGGAAAGGATGAAACTGGCCTAATATATGTACAAAGGGAAAGATACAGAAATAATAATAGCTATATGTATAGTTATGGGTTAATATATACATAAATGTATCTTAGCCCTGTCCATGGAAACTGTACAGAAACAGTGATTTCCTAATAACAATTAACACACCCCAAGCTCAGACTTTGTTTTCTAAGTACCATTCTCCAATAAAAGGAATCAGGACTTCTTAAAGAGATAGCTGGCAATGGACTGCAGTAGAAAATTATGGGCATAGCATATAAAGCATAGCATAATGCCAGAAAACTACCAGCCAAAACCAAATTTAGAGAAACATTATACAAAATATTTGATCAGAAGTACTTCAATAATAGATAATAAAATCTATGAAAGACTGAAAAGCGTTACAAACCAAAGGAAGCTAAGGAAATAAAATGACTAATGTGGCTTGTTGACTTGCATCATGGAACAGAAAAATAATGTTAGTGTGAAAACTTGAAATCAGTATTAAGGTTAAGAATTTAGTTAATAGTAGTGTACTCATATTTTGTTTATGTTTTTGTTTGGTTTTGGCAGTATTAGAGTGACAATGTAAAATGTTGCATTAAGGAAAAATGGTTGAGGGAACTACTAAATTGTTAGTGCAAATTTGTATAAAAATAAATTACAGTTGACCTGGCGTGGTGGCTCAAGCCTGTAATCCCAGCACTTTGGGAGGTCAGGAGATCGAGACCATCCTGGCTAACAGGGTGAAACCCCGTCTCTACTAAAAATACGAAAAACTAGTCAGGAGAGGTGGCGGGCTCCTGTAGTTCCAGCTACTACTTGGGAGGCTGAGTCAGGAGAATGGCGTAAACCCGGGAGGCGGAGCTTGCAGTGAGCTGAGATCCGGCCACTGCACTCCAGCCTTGGCGACAGAGCGAGACTCCGTCTCAAAATAAATAAATAAATAAATAACAGTTAACCTTTGAACAACAAAAGTGTAAAATATGTGGGTACACTTACATGCAGATTTTTTCTATAAATATATGGGAACCATTTATTGGAGATTTTTGACAATTTGAAAAAACTCGATGAACTGCATAGAATAGAAATATTTTTTAAATAAAAAGATACGTTATGAATGCAAAAATATATACAGCTGCTAGTCTATTTTATCGTTTACTACAATAAATTTACAAAAATCTATTATTAAAAGTTAAAATATAGCAAAACTGATGCATACAATCACAGATAATACATAGCTCCATTTCCAGTAGAGAGAAATGTAAACAAATATTAAGATGTTGTATTAAATTATAACTACATAAAATTTCCCGAATTGCATACTGTACTACTGTAATAATTTTGCAGTACCTCCTGTTGCTATTGAGGTGAGCTCAAGTGTTGCAAGTATCCACTTAAAACGCCACGTGACACTAATCATCTCCATGCGAGTAGTTGTCTCTCCAATAAATTGCATATCACAGTGAAAAATGATCTCTTGTGGGTTTTGTGTATTTTTCATCATGTTTGGCGCAATACCGTAAACCTTGAATAACAGCATGGGACCCATACAAAGTGCCACTAATGATGCTGAAAGTGCTCCCAAGAAGCACAGAAAAGCCATGACAGAAGAAAAAGTTGAATTGCTGGATATGTTCCGTAGACTGAGGTCTGTAGCTATGATTGCAGCAATTGCAGAGGATTCATCTTGTAAACAAATGATATAGACTTACAGTATCAATAAATACAGTATAGTACTGTAAATGTATTTTCTCTTATGATTTTCTTAGTAACATTTTCTTTTCTGTAGCTTATTCTGTCATAAGAGTATGGTATGTAATACATATACCAGACAAAACATGTGTTAATTGACTGTTTGTGTTATTGTAAGGCGTCTGGTGAACAGTAGGCTATTAGTACTTAGCTTTTGGGGGAGTTGAAAGTTCTAGTTGAATTTTCAACTGTGCAATGGGTATATTCCCCTAACCCCTTCATTATGCAAGAGTCAACTGTATTTCAAAATGAAAATATTTTTTAAAATGTTATTAATAACATAATTTGGATATAGTAATGCATGCACTTTATTAAGTAACAATAATTAGCAGCATGATTTGTAACAACAATTTCAGAGTAAGAATGAGTGTAAATAATATCTGGGGTCACTATGACATTATTTGAAAATGACTGTGATTTCTACTGCTAATGAAAGATATGGCTAAATTCCTTAAAAATTGAAATAAATGTTAAATTTAATTAGAAACTAGTGAAAATTAGCATGAACATTTTCCCTCATTCAATTCCATAAACTTTGTGAATTCTATTCACAAACCTTATATTAAGAATTTCACTCAAACATTTTCCAACTTTAAAAATAAAGCATCAAAGCATCATCTCTATTTCTCACTTTCTTATTTCATAAACATGTCTTAAAAGAAATGATTTACTCTAGGTCTGCATCTTAGTTACAATTAAGAATTCAAACTCTGATTTTTATCTGAAATTGTTCTTGTCAAGGTTAATAACAAACTTTATATGCCTAACTCACTTGTCATTTCTTTATCCTCATCTAATTCAAATTACCCCAGTGTTTTACCTAATTTACCATTCTGCCTTCCGAAGAGTTTATCTTTTTAAGGCTTCCCTGATACTCTACTTTCCCAGCTCTCTTCTTATCACACTGATAGCTCACCCCCAAATTATCTTGCTCGCAGGTTTTTGTTTTTCTGCTCTTAACTTATAAAACTGGAGACCACAAGCATGTAAGCAATTTGTGTCTATATTGTTCACTGTAACATGAACAGCAAAATTCTGAAGATTGATAAATGTTTATTACATAAAATGATGTCTCATTAATATGGCTAGAAACCCAATCTGTTAATCTGAGAAACTCTTGCTCTGTAAAATGCAATGTTGTTGCTTGAAAAATCATAAACTTTAGACTGCTAGTATTGAGTATGCTGACATTAGGAAGTGTAGTGAATATTTTCTAACCACTGATATGCAGTGCCCTAATTTCTCTCAGTAAAACAATTATATTATTATTTTTTAAAGCTTCCAATGCCGACTTTATGCCTAGAGGAGTGTCTGGAGTGTAGCAACTGTTAAATGTTTTGTTGAAGTAATAAATTAATGCATGACCAGGCACTATCTGTGCCTACTTTGTGTTCTCAGATTATAGAATTATGAGATCTGAAAGTGAGAGTTCAAGGAAGAGAGAAGGGAGGAATTGGCATGATCTATCTTCTAAGGCAGTACTTTTTGCCCAAAATTGAATCATCGAGCCCATTATTTGTCTGCATAATTTAAAAGTGGTATTGAAATTTAAAAAAAAAATAATACTAAATTAATTTTAGTCCGATTAAATGCATTATGTATCAATGCTTCTCAGGTGACATTTAATAAACTGTATTAATATTTTGTTAAATAAATTTTATTTTAATAACCTCAAGGAGAGAATGTGTATAACCTTTTTGAAAGACCTTCATTGGTTTCAAGGGATGAATTAATACAGAAAAGTCTATTCCGCCAATCTGACAAAATAATAATGTAAATATCACCTAAATGTGTCAGAAATAAATACTAATAAATTGGTATCTTAATGTATCTTCTAGAATGTCACAAGATGCAATTAAATGCTTCCACTTAATAACTTTGTTCATTGGACAACAGTGGGTACCTTGAGTATATTATAAAAATGTTTGCCATTGTCTATTCAATTAAGGAATTTAGCAAGTAAAACTAGAGACAAAAATTGTTTGCTCCTGTCTGTCTCTATGTCTCATCAAATCATGCCTGATTATGGCTAGATTCCCTAGTATTTAACTATTATTGAATGCAGTAATGAAAGAAGCCATGGAGATACTTAATTATCCACACAGTGGGAGTCCAATGGAGAAGCTTCTTTTTAACCTTTTCCTCTGTGATAAGATAATTACTGTCTGGTGCAATTGCTACTAATATAAATATTCACTGATTGCAAACTGTGGCCTAAAGGCTGCTACTGATAAAAGCTTCTCTGTGACCCTGTGGGGGTGCCATTGCTCATTTCTAAACAAATAAGGCCTCATCAACCAAAGAACCATCAGTGTTTCCATATCCAGAAAATTTAAATAAAATTAGAAGACAATTTCTTGCAAAGCATTATAAATGCATTTTACTAAATCAAATATTCAGTAATGTTTCTTACTTTTTATTTAAAATAGAGCCAGATAATCATCCATGAGAATATGAATTAGCATTAGAATGATTATCCTGTTGTGTTTTCATAAATTACTGTGAAAATGTAATGCAGATTCTTTTCTCCAGGCAGTATTTCTAACTATCTATGTTTTATAAGGGGATATTTCATTGCTCAGAGTAGTGGAATCAATTTGAGTTTTCTTTTTTTTTTTTTGAGACGGAGTCTCTCTCTGTGGCCCAGTCTGGAGTGCAGTGACGCGATCTCAGCTCACTACAAGCTCCGCCTCCCGGGTTTACGCCATTCTCCTGCCTCAGCCTCCCGAGTAGCTGGGACTACAGGCACCCGCCATCTCGTCCGGCTAGTTTTTTGTATTTTTAGTAGAGACGGGGTTTCACC
>NW_012115355.1:4121683-4132031 GCF_000951035.1 Colobus angolensis palliatus | reverse complement strand
CTGCCTCAGCCTCCCGAGTAGCTGGGACTACAGGCACCCGCCATCTCGTCCGGCTAGTTTTTTGTATTTTTAGTAGAGACGGGGTTTCACCCTGTAGACCAGGATGGTCTGGATCTCCTGACCTCGTGATCCACCCGTCTCGGCCTCCCAAAGTGCTGGGATTACAGGCTTGAGCCACTGCGCCCGGCCTTGAGTTTTCTTAATATACTAAATACTCAACAAAATATCAATGAGAAATATTGACAGATGGTACTTGTATGCTTCATCAATTCAGTGCTGAGAAATGGTAAAGATTTTGATCCTAAGTGATTTCACGATTTTTTTGAATCAACAGAGATAAAATTTTGTCCAACTTGGTTTGTATACAGTACACTAATACCCTGCTCGAATTCCTTAAATATTGGTAGTTCATACATATCTGGGCTTATACTCTTTTGTGAATCAGAATATGCAATTAAAACTTCCATTATTAATCTATATTGGGTAACAAATTGTGTACTATAATGGAGCTGAGTTGATGAGAAGGAATATTTTTAAAGAAATATATGCTTTGTTCTCTCACTTCCTGATATAGAATACATATTCCAAAGAAATCATCATTGTTTTTACATTCATGAGTAATCGGACACAAAATTGAATACCAGTGTAATTCCCCTGTGGGGAAAAGATAGTAGAAACTTACTAAGGTATAAGAATGTAACAATATTAAAATTACCCACCTCTCAAATCCTCCTAGTGTGCCTTCTGCAACTGTTATTCCAAATTTAGCAAACTCAGTGTAATCTCAACATTTCCCCATACCTCTACTTACTGAAATTAAAATCAGGTCCTATTCTAAGGGCACTCTTCCAGTAAGTTGTGAGAAAGAGAGTTTTGCTCTGTTTTCTCATAACTTCATGTGGAGAGAGATTTGGTTCATTACTGTGTTTGAAATGTACATTTTTATGGCAAACATTCTAAACTTTAACCTGTCTAATAAATACAATAATATTTGGTCATTATTATACTTAACGTTAGCATACTGATTAATAATGTTTATTAGACTTTCTTCATTTCTGATGCCTTTCAATACAAAACACCAGCACTCTTTCTGCTTCTTTTTGCAGGCTCTTTTACAATGTTATTAAATCTTGGTGTTTTTCAAGGCTCAGGCGAAGAACTTCTCTCTTCTTAATCTATTTTTTGTCCCTTGGTGACCTCATTCAATTACCACCTCTATGTGAAATTAGTTTGATACGATTTCTAGACTGACATATCCAACTCATTACATTGTATCTTTACTGTAATTTCTCAAGGTCACCTCACCTTCAAATCATCATGCAAATATTGAAATATTGATCAATGTCTACTCCTCACAGTTATTCTCAAATATTGAGAAACATTTTGAAATAGACCAAAAGATTGCTGGATGTCTTTAATGAAGAATCAGATACTGTTTGGCATATCTGTCTGTGAATTCTGTGAATTTTATGTCATTATATTGCATTTCCTTGTCTTTGAGCTATTGACAACTCTCTAAGTAATAGATGACTGATAGCAATTCACATTATTTTTTTCCATAGTCAAAAATAAATTTTGTCTGATAGAAACTCAGTTGATTTCCATTCTTTAGTACGAAATAAACCACTTTGACACCCATTGAACAAATTCATTTCAGCATTCCATTCCTGATTGCCTATATATTTGTTATGCACCTTTAAGCTAGAGGCAGTTGTAACTTCTTAAAAGTTCTCCTAATAAGTAAAATAAAATAAACCAGCTTATAATATTAAAAGTTTTGAGTTGTGTTTCTTTTAAATTTGTTTGAAAAATCATGATTATACCTTTCAAATATTATTATTAATAAAAGTAACAATTATTTGATCGTGCAAAATAGAAATAAAAAATATCTTGACAGATTACTCCTCACCTACATCACCAATTCTAAACAAATTCTGTTGTTTTAGTGACATCAACTCCCCATTATCATGGTCTTAGTCAAAATTATCATAATCTCTCTCAAGGACTATTGCAACAGATATCTCAAATCTGTTTCCTCCCTCTCTTAAATTACTCTACATACTGTATACAGAAAATCATTTTTAAAATCCATTAATATCAATTGTATACCTTTAACAGTTCAAAAATCTTCGTAAAGTAAAAACTAAAATATTGAAGGTTTGGCATGTTCTCCATGCCACCTATCTCTAAGATTTCATCTCTCACCATGCCTCACACACTTTTTTACATTTATCTTACTTTAGTTTGAAATTGTCATAAACCTTCATAATGCCATATTTTTGAAAAATGTGATTCCTACTGCTGGGAATGTGTTTAACATAGACGCCTTCTGTCACAGGATCTTTTGGATATCACTTCATCAGCCGGAAACTTCTGTGGTTGGAGGCACCTCTGCTTGAGGTTTGCTCGTGCCTTCTGGGCTCATTTCACCCACTCGGCCCAGCAGGCTGCACTTGACTCGCGCTACTGGCCTAGATCCCATGCCTGCTGAGGCCAAGCTAGGCACAGAGCAGTGAGGGGTGTGTGAGCAAGTGAGTGCAGGGTCCAGTCACTGCACACAGCCAGGCGTGCTGGCTGCTCTCGTGGGGCGGGCAGCTCCAGGTGTTGGCACAGGCATTGGCTCTGTGCGAGGCTGCAGCTGGACCAATGGATGTACCAAATGTGCCACAAGCAGCTTTCACTGTGGGTGGCAGCTTTTGGATGAAGAGAATATGGTGACTCCCGAAAAAGTGATAGCAGCAACCCTGGAGCCCCAAGGTTGGGGGTGTTCTACAGCTTTCTTGTTCCCACCACCCACAGCTCAGTGAATGGCGGGGAGCCTGTCTCAGCTCGTTTAGTGCTGCCACCTCCCACCAGCCCTTGGCTCCCGGGCTGGCCTAGCCCTGCCACCAGTTTCCATCACATGGAGTGGCCGCCTGATACCGGCAGAGTACGGGAAGGGGATAGAGTTACAGGTCTGGGTCCCCAGAAGGGTCACTGCTCTTCACTCTTGCCATCCAGCATACAGGAGCATGGCATCACCCCCAGTGGCGAACCTGCCAACAAAGTGTTACACTCCTTTTTAAATCCACCATTCAGTAGGTCCTGAGTTCTTGTCCCTCATCCAGGAAGAATGAGGTTACCCAGACAATTGAAGAGTGTGCAAGGTGGAGGGATTTTATTGAGTGGCAGAACAGCTGTCAGAGGAAGTGAGTAGTTTCAATCCATAGGGCAGCCACGATATGTGGCTCAGTCCAGGGTCTTTATGGGCTAAGAATGGAAGAAGTGTGTGCTCATTGGTCCATGGACAAGAGGAAGTACATGCTGATTGATCCATGGGCAGGCCTGGAAAAGGCACCATTTGATTGGCTGAAAGACACAAAAGAAGTTCTCACTCCTGGTATTGGACTCCACCTGGAACTGGCAGTCTGATTTTCAGGCTTAAGGCTGTCTCCATCCTGAAGTGTTTTTTTCCTGGGAACCCACCCCTGTCTGCCTAGAAATTGGTCTGCCTCCTGCCACTGTCACTTTTCCAACTCATTCTTTCCTACTCATCATAAAATATATCTTAGAGATTTTTAATAATTCTGCCAATCACATGTTTTCTTTCTTTTTGAATAAAATATACATTTCTGTAGCTGGTAGAAAATTCCAATTATTAAGCAGACATAAAAATATGTAAATTGTTTGTCTTTAACTCGGTTTACTTAGGCCACACGTCATCATTCCTGCTAAGTAAAAGAAAATAATCTTCTCGTTTGTAGTAATTTTCTAGTTTTATAATTAATCATTCGAAGTCGTCACCTGAAGTCAATTTGAGCTTTCAATTAATTAATTTCAAAATTATTATTTCCCTTTCTTCTCACCCTCCTTTTTCTCTATGGATATTATAAGATTTTGGATACAGCGAAGGGAGAGAAAAGAAATTATACAGCATTCTAGTATGTATATAGGGTACACTGACCATAATTATATAGCAGCCCCTAGCTCACCTTGGGCATTTGAACATTTATTATTTCCCAGCACCAAAGGTGAGGTTACTGGTCCAACTAAAATCACTGATTATGACGGTCAAGTGCTGTTCATCTTTCTTGCTCCCTGGTTACTGTGTTCTTCCTCAATTATCTCAGTATTTTTAATGTTCCTTTCCTGATATGAGTTGTAAGTTATGTAATATATTACTACTTTCTCTGAACATTAATAGCCAAACAGCAGTTCTTTTGCTCAAATATTTCTAAATGTGTCTGGGAATTCTTTCATATTTCCTCTTGCATGCTCACTTGCATGAATGTGCACACACCACCCCAACCCCACCAACACACACAGATACTTAGCTAGGTTTGGGGACAACAGAAGGGGACAGATATAAGGGCTTTTTCTTAAACATCCTCTGCTCTATAAATTCTAATTACGTTTCTACCAATATGCCTCAGCTTCTTTGTGTTTTCTTAATGTGTACCTTAAAGTTCTAAAGACAGTTCAAGCAAACTGCCTTTGACATTTTTATTCAGTACTTAGAGAATGGGTATTTTCAGCTGCTTAATTAAATTTATACTTATCTCTGCTTGAATAAATATAAAGTATTACAGTGTGGATGTGTCACTAAGAATCTAAGGCTGAATATACATTCACTCTCTGAGATTTTCAGTTTAGTATTTTCATTTGCTTATAGATTAAATATTCAGCTATATCAATATAACTTATATATTATACTTCTCCAGTATTGCAGTCTTTCATCCGACTTTAAAATAATACATTCTATTTCTGGTTCATTCAATTCCGCATGCACAATTTCAACAATGTAGGTCACTAATAAAATATTAAGAATTAAAGTATATGTGTGTGTGTATGTGTTTGTGCTTAATTCTGAGTAGAAAGGTTTATATTCCTTAAATCTTAACTATGAAAATAGTATTGTCAGTAAAAAACAAAATATTATTTTGAATACAATTAAAATATATTCTCTGAAATAAATGTAAAAATCAACTTAATTGCTTTAGATAAAATTTTATTGAACTTTAAATTTTCCCATTCTATTGCATATTTTAATGTCAAAGAATGATTATATGAAACTTAAATGCAAAGCTCTGTATTAAAAATAATGTCTTTATTCTTGGAAAATTATTATTGGACTTCTTTTGCTCTCAGAATATTTAATTCTATTTTCTTTAAACCTTTGTTCAAAATACTACAGAGAAAATAATTAACAATCTAATGAAATATATCTGATACGGACTGAATTGTATCCCCTATAAGAGTCATATGTGGAAGCTCTATATTCCAATGTTACTGTATTCAGAAATAAAGCCATTAAGGTTAAATGCATCATAAAGATAGGGCTCTAATCCAGCAGAAATGGTATCTTCATAAGAAAACCAGACACCAGGAGTTCATGAGCACAGAGAAAAGGCTGTGTGGGAATACAGGAAGGCAGCCATGTTCAAGACAGGAAGAGATGTTTCACTAGAAACCAACCCTGCCAGCACCTTGATCTTAAGATATACAATCTCTATAATAGAACAATTTCTATTTCTTTGGGTGTATACCCAATAATGGGATTGCTGTGTTGAATGGTGGTTTTGTCCTTAGGTCTTTGAGGAATCACCACACTGTCTTCCACAATGAAGTAATTTACATTCCCAGCAACAGTATAAGCATTCTTTTTTCTCCACAACCTCATCAGCATCTGGTATTTTTTGACTTTTTAATAGTAACCATTCTGACTGGTGTGAGATGGTATTTTCTGGGGTTTTGATTTGCATTTCTATAATGATCAGTGATGTTGAACTTTTCTTCATATGATTGTTGGCTGTGTTCCATTATAAAGACACATGCACATGTATGTTCATTGCAGCACTCTTCATAAAAGCAAAGACATGAAATCAACCTAAATATCCATCAATGATAGACTGCATAAATAAAATGTACTACATATATACCATGGAATACTATGCAGCATAAAAAAAGAATGAGATCATATTCTTCGCAGGGACGTAGATGGAGTTGAAGGCCATTATTCTTAGCAAACTAATACAGGAACAGAAAACCAAATATTGCATGTTCTTACTTGTAAGTGGGAGCTAAATTATGAGAACCCGTGGACATAGGAACAACACACACTAGGGACTTTTGGAGGTTAGAGGTTGGGAGGAGTCAGAGGATCTGAAAAAATAATAATGGATATGAGATTTGATACCTGGGTGATTAAATAATCTGTACAACATAGCCCCATAATACAAGTTTACCTATATAACAAACCTGCACAGGTATGCTGAATTTAAAATAAAAATTTAAAAAAGATACCCAGCCTCCATAACTCTAAGGCAATAGATTTCTTTTGTTTAAACTGCCCAGTCCGTGACGTTTTATTATGGCAACCCAAGCAGAGTAACACATCATTGTATAAAAGGGTACTGGAAAGAGAAAACTTTGAAGTATCAATAAAATATGAAATAATTTAATCCTTAAAATTCTGATAATGTATACTCTTGTCCCAACTTAGAACTAGAAATTTTGGAGTTCTAGATAGTAAACAAACTAATAGTAATATTAATATAAAAGTAAGAATAAGTTCTCATTTTCTAATTCATGCTATATATTTACTAATAAGAAAAAATTAATGAGTTTCTGCTTAATTTAGTTTCATATACTGAAGGTATTTTTAGAAACTAATTTATTTGAGATATGTTCAAATTAGAATGTAATTCTCAACTTTCATGTCTACAAGAACTATAAAAACATTAAAAGAGAAAGAAACAAACAAAAAAAGAAAATAAAAAATCTCTGCCACTAGATTATTGAACTCAACATAACAGAGAGGTCTTATAAAACCCAGAATATAGTCTCTTACCTTTTTGGTGGCCCTGAAACACACCTGTCATAACTGGTTGCACTATAGCTCAGAAGTGTTGGCCAAAAAGGAATTTTAACTAGGTCTTAGTTATCTTATTCGGAGTGGCTAAAGTCAATTGTAGTTTTTCATCAAAGGAGCATGTCTTAATGGAAGGAAAACCAGAGTGTCATCTCAGTCCCTAGCCCTTCTTTCCACCTTTTTTTTCCCTCTTAACTTAAAACAACTTTTTTTCTCATTATCTCAATATTGACTCCATAGATAGGTTATGTTTGTGATAAAATTTAACAACTTCAACTTCTCCTCTAATTTAACTTCTTTCCCTCTTGAGTCTAACATACAAACTTAATATCTATTATCTTTCCTGGAAAAAACAAACCCCAAACATCATGGGAAAACAAGGATATTTATATTGTATTTCATGTTAGAAGAATAGAAGAATAGGATAAAAGATTCAGTGGTGTATTCTATGGGCAAGCATGAAGAAAATATGGTTTGTTTTCAGAAAAATGTCCTATCATTAACAAATCACAAGATGTGAACAATTTTCTTATTGAAAATCAACTAAATATGGAGTTTAATAACATATGCAAAAAAGAGAAATCTTCACAGCAATGCCAAAGTTAGTGTTTGATTGAATAACTGGACACTATAGGAGAGCCAAATCAACACAACACAGTCACCACATTTCAGTTTGTATTATGGTTTACCAAATAGATGAAATAGTGTTCTAACTATGACATCATCTGCTTTGCAACTAAGAGTAATTCAACTCCAGTCAGAATCAAACTTTAAATATTTGAAGCAAAAAATGTACTTATTTTCAGATTTGTCATCACTTATTTTCTTCTTGATATAACAGATTAGGAAAGATTCTTTGTTTCATTGGGAAAGGCATTCACCAAGGGATGGCAGTGCTGGAGGAAGGAGCCAAAGCTACTGGAGGAGCATCAACATCACTGGTGTTGCCATTCTTCTTACACAGGGGAACATCATCTCTATGTGTCTGCCTGCCATGACAGGGGAACATCATCTCTATGTGTCCACTGAACTTTGGATTTAATCAATTGTAAACATCCTAAAATCAGTACAGCATGACTAGAACAACCTAATTATATCAGAGGATGTAAACTGTGCATCAAAAGACTCCACAATGGTGTCCCATAAACATGTATATCCGATTATACAGACATTTTCAATAAGATTGAGATAGACAAAGTCATGGTGTCCAAAGTAATGACACAGAGTAAACAGAAAGTAATCCAGTTTTTCTATCTAGTGACTAAAACTTAAGGAAAAGTTGAGTACAAACACTTGACCTAAAGAGTGGCTTACCATTAAGTTAAAAAATTTAAACAAAAAATCTCTGCTACTAGATTACTGAAATCATCATAACAGATGTCTTGGAAAATCCAGAATACAGTCTCTTACTTTTCTGGTGGCCCTGAAACATGCATTGAAGGGGTGATTTTAACTTCAATTTACATGAACTAAGGTAATAATTTATTCTGGAAGCCACATATTGCTGTTGTGTTTATTAATATATGAAATATGCTGATACCTATTTGCCCTATTATTTGATAATTTAAGAGCAGGGATAATGGTACATAGTAGCTTCAGTATGAAAAATATTTCACCAATATCAATAATCTTCATGCTGATACCCAAAGCTACTAGTTTTGTTTTATATTCTAGGATAAGGAGCATTAGAGACAGCAGGTAATTCATTAATTTTAATAACAATACCTTATTATTGCAGAAGTTTCCAAACTTTCTCAGTTTCCAATATCCTTCATATTTCAGTAATTTTTTCACTATGCCTCCAGGCCAAAAGAAATACCTCAAGTCCTTCTTATTAAGGAGTTAGTTTCATACTACTTAATGTATATTTGTGCTTTAACAACTCAGTAGTTATTTGTTTAAAAATGCATGAATTTAAAGAAAAATATTGTTAAATATTGTTAAATAATCTCAATTACTTAGTAATTTTGAGAGACAGGACTAGATGGATTTTCTAGGACAACTAAGAATCCCGAAGCCTAGCTGGGAAGGTGACCGCATCCACCTTTAAACATGGGGCTTGCAACTTAGTTCACACCCGACCAATCAGATAGTAAAGAGAGTTCACTAAAAAGCTAATTAGGCAAAAACAGGAGGTAAAGAAGAAATAGCCAATCATCTATTGCTTCAGAGCACAGTGGGAGCAACAATGACTGGGATATAAACCCAGGCATTTGGGCAGGCAATGGCTACCCTCTTTGGGTCCCCTACCTTTGTATGGGAGCTCTGTTTTCACTCTATTAAATCTTGCAACTGCACTCTCTTCTGGTCTGTGTTTGTTACAGCTCGAGCTAAGCTTTGGCTTGCCATCCACCACTACTGTTTGCTGCTGTCACAGACCCACCACTGACTTCCATCCCGCCAGATCTGGCAGGGTGTTCGCTGTGCTCGTGATCCAGTGAGGGACCCATTTCCACTCCCAATCAGGCTAAAGGTTTGCTACTGTTTCTGCATGGCTAAGTGCCCGGGTTCATCCTAATGGAGCTGAATACTGGTCACTGGCTTCCACAGTTCTCTTCCATGACCCACGGCTTCTAATAGAGCTATAACACTCACTCCCTGATCAAAGATCCCATTCCTTGGAATTCGTGAGGGCAAGAACCCCAGGTCAGAGAACACGAGGCTTGCCACTATCTTGGAAGTGGCCCACCACCATTTTGGAAGTGACCCAGCACCATCTTGGGAGCTCTGGGAGCAAGGACCCCCAGTAACAATTTGTTGTATTGTTGGAAATGGACACTGTTAGTACTCAGACTGGACACTAAATCCTCATTTATCTTTCCATATTAGCATTCACATAGTTGTTGCTTTTTATCACAAAAATTGCTAAAAACGCAATTTCACAAAGATATGTATGACACTGGAAAAAAAATGTAGCATTAACATGGAATCTGAACTACCTTGAGCAAATATTTCACAAGCTTTTCTACAGATGTTAAGCATTTCTATGTTCCCCTGGAGCATTTAGTATGTCATACTGTGCCCCTGTGACTATGCCGAAGTACCCCAGGGTGCTTTGGTACACACACTGAGACCCGAGGCCTTATTAAGCTGTCTGTTTATAAATGTACATTCTTGTGATTTTATAAGCCAATTTGAAAACTATAAATCTTATGTCTCTGAAATTCAGTATCCCTCTACTAAGGAAAAATATTATATTCAAACACAGTGGATATGTATACAATGTTTTTTAATTTGTAGATAAGAATAACTGGCATCTCTTCTACAATGGCAATCTCATCATGACAACTCTTAATTTTTTTGCATAAAATTTATATACACTTTACTCCACTACCATGCAATCACAAATACCATGCATTCATCAATACCATTTTTAATTGCTCACTCATGTTACAGTTCATTCTCCAGAGAGTGATTATCTGGTAAATCCACAGATTATTTAAGTTAACCTATAAATGCTTCTACTACAAATGAAAGGACTACAAAAGATCTGATAAT
>NW_012115355.1:4104263-4116752 GCF_000951035.1 Colobus angolensis palliatus | reverse complement strand
CTTGTAGTAGATGGTGTTGAAAATGCAATATCTAAGATAGGGAGGTACTGGCTAGAACAGCCCAGTCTCTGTTCCAGTTCCCTTGCCCCAAAACAGAATGACCTTCAAAGTTTTAGCCCACGGTATCTCATTGTCCAAGTGTATAAAACCCATGGGTTGAAGGGAAACTGTTTTCCAGGGCCCTCAACTGTGTTACGAGTTGGGCATGCATAATTTAGACTCCATCTGTCCTATACTAGCATTCTTGAGTTTCATAGGACCATTTCACAGTGAATTCTAGGCTTTTTCCTTATTACCTATCTGTAAGTAATAAACCCATTTCATGTAACTTGTGTGTGGATGTTCTATTGAACAGACTCAGACAAGCTGCTAATCAGTGCACAGTGAACCTCTTCACATTACTATTCTTCTTACCATAAGTAACTGTTCCAATGATCCATAACCTTACCAAAGCATCTAATTTCAGCATCTTTCTCTTAATCATATAATGAGACTTTTGTTCCCATTGAATCGATAAAATTTAGACCACTGTGTGAGAATTCTCTCATGTTTCTAGTACCACATGAATGTTACTTGCATCTTAATCTGTCCCTTGACCATATCCTTTACTTCTCTCCTAATCAATGTAATACATTTGGAAGGCGAATACTATATTAGAAGACAAGAAAAGCATAGTATATAAGAATTAAGTTGCCAGAATGAGAATATCTTGGCATTAAATTCCAGATTCTTAATTAGTGAAGATTTACTTATGGAAATTACTTAACATTTCCATCTCCAAAATGATATCATTATAATAATATTTATCTCATAGTTATTTAGAGGTTATTAAAGTAAGTGCAAAGTGTTTGGAAATTAATAAGTGCCACAGTGTACAACCTGTACTATATATTTCTTCCTGTCAGATTTCTACAAGCAAGTTGGCACACTGGAAAGTGTACCGCCAATTTTTATTTTCAGCCATTCTTGGCATTAAGTCTTTTTAATCTAACAGATGTGCACATGCACACCCTTCTTCAAATTTAAGCTCCTTTCTACAAAAACAAACAAACAAACAAACAAACAAACAAAAAACAGTTCTGTTTCTTCTCTATCAACCTTCTAATCAAAGGAGGCTACAGTTGGTATTTCTAAATCTCCACCTCCTAAGTTGAATTAAATACAGCCTCTGCCTTAACTGTCTTGTACTTGGCAGCTGTGACTTGTTCAGCTCAATAAGGTCCTATTAATTCCCAAATTGAGAGGATGCTTTAATTTTCTTTCTAATGTTTTTAGCCCAGATCCAACATTTTGCAATTGGACTGTTGGCCAATACTTTTAACATTTTTCTTTCCTTCCCTTCTATGGAAAGAAAAAGTTCTTCCTTCAAAATTTTCTTCCCATAGTTCTACTTGGCTTTTCAATAGGAGCCATTTTCCATAAATATGAGGATATCACTTATATTTGATCTCCTATTCTCTTTTTCTCTTCCTACCACACAACTAAAGTACATTGTACATATTTTATTGTATTTTGGCTCCTTATCTCTATTTTCTACAATGAAATTTGAGCAGAAGTTACTTGCACCACATTCAGCCCTGGTTTTCAAAACTTCCCATGCATGCTTCTCCATAATCTTTCACTTCCAACTAGCTGGGTATACTAAACAAAAGAATCAAAATGTGGAAGAAACCAGGGTTTATCAATAACTGCATGAAGAAAAACATACCTGAAAACCTTGTCCAGTGTTCTTAAATAAATAAGAAATAAATTTATCTTATGTTAAGCAGCTTACACTTGGGTTATAGGTGATGCTAGAGCCTCACCTGCCTCTATTAAAGAATGATCAACTTCCTAGGCTCTCCACATCTGTCACCTTTCCACCTTACACTCTCAGCTAAGCTCACATTACTCTTCTAACATTGTCATGACTCACATATTCCAATGTCAGACAACCCATTTACAGTTTCTGGAAAACAGTAAGCGTTGTTTTGCCTCGGCACATTTCAGTATGATCTTTTCAAATATTTCAGAATTCTTTCAGGTAATTTTGTTATTGATTTCCAGCTTAAAACTCTTATAGTTTGAAAACATACCTTGTCTACTTTTTGCTCTTTTAAATTTGTTAAGGATTTTTTTATATAACTCAGAATATAATCTATGTTGGTTCAATTCCATGTGCATTTGAGAAAAATATATATTCTGTTCCTGTTGAGTGGACTGTCTTAAAGTACTGTTTAGATCACTTTGACTGATGGTTTTCATTTGGGTCACCTTTACTGAACTTAAGCCAATTTGTTGCATTGGTTACTGAGAGAGGCAGGTTGGAGTTCCCACTCTAATTGTTGATTTGTCTATTTCTTCCTTAAGATCTATCAATTGTTGCCTCAAGTATTGCCTGAAACCCCCTTGTTAGACACATACAATTAAGATTCTTACATCTTGGATAATTTACACCTTTATATTATGCAAAAATGTCAATCTTTATTCCCTCCTTGTTCTGAAGTCTACGTTTGCTGAAATAAATATAGGTATTCCAGCTTTTGCTTGATTAGTATTTGTATTGTACATTTTTCTCCATCTTATTACCTTAACCTATGTCTTTTTTAAAAAAATAAGTTTCTTGTAGACAACATATGGTTTCTTCTAATCTTTTAAAATGAAATCTGTCAATATGGTATTAAATGTCTTATTTAATTTTGTGAAGAATGTCAATGGTAATTTAATAGGAATAGCTACTTTAAAAATAAATATGGAACAAAAGAAGAGTGCATATAGTCAAATCTATCCTAAGCAAAAACCACAAAGCTGGTGGCATTATGCTACCCAACTTCAGGCTGTATTACAAGGTTATAGTAACCAAAACAGCGTGATGCTGGCACAAAAACAGACACATAGACCAATGACACAGACTAGAGAACTCAGAAATAACACTGTACATCTATTAATACAACCATCTGATCTTCGGCAAACCTGGCAAAAACAAACAATGGGGAAAGGATTCCCTATTCAATAAATACTGCTGGGAGACCCAGCCAGCCATATGCAGAAAAATGAAACTGGACCACTTCCATACACCATACAAAAATTAACTCAAAATATATTAAAAACTTAAATGTAAAACCCCAAACTGAAAAAAACCCAGAAGAAAATCTAGCCAATACCATTCAGGACATATGCATCGGCAAGATTTCATGACAAAAACATCAAAAGTAATTGCAACGGCCGGGCGCGGTGGCTCAAGCCTGTAATCCCAGCACTCTGGGAGGCCGAGACGGGCGGATCACTAGGTCAAGAGATCGAGACCATCCTGGCTAACACGGTGAAACCCCGTCTCTACTAAAAAAATACAAAAAAACTAGCCAGGCAAGGTGGCAGGCGCCTGTAGTCCCAGCTACTCGGGAGGCTGAGGCAGGAAAATGGCGTAAACCCGGGAGGCGGAGCTTGCGGTGAGCTGGGATCCCGCCACTGCGCTCTGGGCGACAGAGTCAGACTCTGTCTCAAAAAAAAAAAAAAAAAAAAGTAATTGCAACAATAGCAAAAATTGACAAATGGGATCTACTTAAACTAAGGAGCTCCTGCACAGCAAAAGAAACTATTATCAGAGTGAACAGATGACCTACAGAATGGGAGAAAATTTTTGAAATCTATCCATCTGACAAAAGTCTAATATCCAAAACTACAAGGAACTTAAATAAATTTACCAGAAAAAACAACCCCATTAAAAACTGGTCAAAGGACATGAACAAACATTTCTCAAAAGAAGAAGACATACATGTGACCAACAAACAAGTGAAAAAAAGCTCAACATCACAGGTCATTAGAGAAATGCAAATCCAAACCACAATGAGGTACCATCTTATGCCAGTCAGAATGAAGATTATTAAAAAGTCAAGAAACAACAGATCCTGGTGAGGCTGTGGAGAAATAGGAACGTTTTTACACTGTTGGTGGGAATGTAAGTTAGTGCAACCATTGTGGAAGACGGTGTGGTGATTCCTCAAATCAAAGACCTAGAACCCTTAATATAATTTGACCCAGTAATCTCATTACTGGGTATATACCCAAAGGAATATAAATCATTCTATTATAAAGATACATGCACATGTAAGTTTATTGCAGCACTATTCACAATAGCAAAGACATGGAATCAACTGAAATACCCATCAGTGATCGACAGGATAAAGAAAACGTGATACATACACACCTTGGATTACTATGCCACTATAAGAAGGAAAGAGATTATGCCCTTTGTAGGCCCATGGTTGGAACTTAAAGCCATTATCCTCATCAAACTAACACAGGAAGAGAAAACTAAACACTGCATGTTCTAACTTATAAGTGGGAGTTGAACAATGAGAACACATGGACACAAAAAAGGAAACAACACACACGGAGGCCTGTTTGAGTGGAAAGGTGGAAAGAGTGGGTTTAATACCTAGGTCATGGGTTGATAGATGCAGAAAACTAAGATGTAACACATTTACATATGTAACAAACCTGTAAATCCTGCACATATATCCTGGAACTTAAAATAAAATCATAAAAACAAATTTAAAAGTGGCTTATTTAAGTCACTTCCATGTAAAGTGATTGTTGATAGGATTAGACTAAATATTACCAAGTTACTGCTATGTCCTTTTCATTGTGTTTGTTTCTTTTTTATGTTTTTCTTTTATATTATTTTCTGTCTGATACATATTGCATATATCATACTGAGAGAATAAAGGCTATTATATGTTTATAGTTTTTCTTTATCAACTGTCTGTTATCTCTGGTTTTCTTCATTTGTTTTTATGGATTTGAGTTACCACATGGCATTATTTCCTTAGGCTAATGGAGCTTAGCTACTACCCACCATTATTAGGTTATTATTGGAAAAAAATAGTGCATTACTATATGTTACAGGCTCAACATTATATTGTATACAGATTATTTTATACAACTGCTTTTCAAATCAGTAAAGAGAAGACAAATAAATGTTAAATTTCTATTATCTTTTGTATTATATAATTACTGGGATTATTTGCTTTTTTATATAGATTCAAATTATACTCTAGGGTCACTGCTCACTTGATTTCACCTTGATGAAATTCCATTAGTATTTATTCATCATGTATGTATGTATGTATGTATGTATGTATTTTTGAGATGGAGTCTTGCTCTGTCACTCAGGCTAGAGTGCAGTGGCATGATCTCAGTTCACTGCAATCTCTGCCTCCCAGGTTCAAGTGATCCTCCCGCCTCAGCCTCCTTAGTAGCTGGGATTACAGGCACCCACCACTGCACCTGGCTAATTTTTGTATTTTAGGAAAGATAGGGTTTCACCATCTTGGCCAGGCTGGTCTCGAACTCCTGACCTTGTGATCCACCTGCCTCAGCCTCTCAGAGTGCTGGGATCACAGACATGAGCCACTGTGCCTAGCCAGTATTTATTTTAAGGAAGATATGCTAGCAACAAATTCCCTAGTTGTTCATTTATTTTTAGCTTGAGATTCTTCTATCTTGGTTTCAGGTTTAACAGCTTCGTCAGATGTAACATTTTTGATAGCCAGTTTTTTTTGTTTTTTGTTTTTTGTTTTTTTGGCGGGGCCCTTTGAACACATTTCCCCTGCTATCTTCATATCTTGATCTTTTCTGCTAAGAAGTCAGCTATTAATCTTACTTAGGGTTTCTTGCAAGTGATGAATCATTTTTTCTCTTGCTGCTTTCATAATTTTCTTCTCATATTAGGTTTCTAGCATTTTTGCTATTGTATATCGATTAGTGGATTTCTTTGCACTTATTCCATTTAAAATTTATTGAGCCTCCTTAATGTGAGGGCTAGTGTTTTTCAATAAATTTGAGATGTTTTCACCCAAAACTATTTCTTGAAAAATTGTATCTTCCCCTTATTTGCCTCCCTTTCTTGTACTCCCATTATGCATATGTTGCTTTATCTAATGAGGTTCCACATTCCTCTGATTCCCTGTTTATGTTCATTTATCCTTATTCTTTATTTTCTCTGTTTTTTTGGATTGCATAATCTCTATGGATGTATTTTTATGTTCACTGATTCTTCTGCCAGTTCTAATTTACTGTTCAATTCCATTAATAAATTTTTTATTTCAGTTATGCTTTTCAACTCCAGAATTTCCTTTGGTTCTTTTTTATAATTTATATCCCTTTATTGATATTCTCTGTGTGATGCAACGTGATTCTCATACATTCTTTTTCCTATTTAATTATGACTTCCTTTAATTCTTTGAGCATAAGTAATATGGCGATTTTGAGGTCTTTTTTCCACTAAATCTGACATCTGTAAGCTCTCACAAGCAGTTCATTTTTTTTCCAATGGATTAGTCATATGTTTCTGTTTGTTGCATGTCTTATGAATGTTTTGTGGGAAAGAAGACTTTTTCATAATATTGTAGGAACTCTAGATTTGTCTCCCTACTTCCAGGATTGTCATTTTTACTTAATTTATTTTTCAAAATAAATGACAAGATTATTAGATGATTTTAGCGAAGCCTTTTCCTCATCCCTCTGTTAAACCTCTACTGTTGCTCCTTAGAGAGACATGACTTTGAGTATGCCCACAGCTACCCTGAAATAATAGTGATTTTGGCAGGACTCTCTTCTTTTCTTTACCTGACCACACCCAGAAGTTCCACTAATTTCTGGCTAATTATTTTATTGTATTCAATAATTTTCTGAAGATATAAATTCCTCGATAGCCTAATCCAGTTATAAAGGGCTACTTTGCAGTACTTTCTGAGATCAGTGTATGATTTAATTTCTAAAGTCAGACAGCTGCTTCTGGCTGTCACTTTTCCCAGCTCTCTTCACCAAACTAGCTGCCTACAGTTTAAACTGTGTCTTCAGTAAATGTACCAGTCTTCTTCAAATTGCCTTTAACTGAAACCACCACTACTTGTGAAAGCTCCCTTAGGTTTGAACTTTTCCACACTCTATCGCAAATGAAATCCGTTCTTTAGGGAACAGATTAGAAGCTATCTGTTTAATGGTCTGCTTCTCCCCTCAGGCAAAATCTCTGAATGTGGGCTTTGGAGCTGAGAAAATAAAGCAAATTAACAGCTATTTTTCATAGTTAATTTTTAAAAGAAACAAATAACTTTATTTTGGGGAGCAGGATTCACATTCTAAGATGTGCCTATTAAACAGTGGTAATAACAATGAGAACAATAGTAACACTACTGTATTTTTACAATAGCAAGTTGTAGTACTACAATATAGTAGAGGAGTAACATATTTGTTTAATACATGGATTGTCTTACTTTTATCTATTGAAAATATTTATTTGTTTATTTGCTTATATTTTTTAGATGGAGTCTTGCTCTGTCGCCAGACTGGAGTGCGGTGGCGCAATCTCGGCTCATTGCAACCTTTGCCTTCTGGGTTCAAGTGATTCTCCTACCAGCCTTCAGAGTAACTAGGACTACAAGCACACGCCACCATGTCCAGCTAATTTTTGTATTTTTAGTAGAGATGGGGTTTCACCACGTTGGCCAGGATGGTCTCTCTCGATCTCTTGACCTCGTGATCCGCCTGCCTCGTCTTCCCAAAGTGCTAGGATTATAGGTGTGAGCCTCCGTGCTCAGGTGAAAATTTTAAATCTTAAAGACTGGAGATCCATGATTTCACACCAAATAAGAGATTATCTCCTATAGCACTAAAATTAGAAACATTATACAACATACCATTCCAATGGAATGTGTTCTAAGTTGGGTAACATTTTTAGCAACATTCAAAACAGGCTTTTTTTCTGGTTATGTAACTAGTGCAAATAAAAAGCCTCTTAAGAGAAAAATATTAATACACAATTCTTGTGTTACACATAGTTTGCTGGTGGAAGTGAAATATTGAGCAACCACTTTAGATAAATGTTAAGCAATTTCTTGTAATTGAACACACACATCCCTTATATTAGAGTAATTATAATACTCAATAATTTAATAAAATAAATTTAAACACATAAGCCAAAAATTTTTTAAAGCACAAATATTGTACAAAAGCAGGCAAAGGGTCTTACTCCTAAGAACAAAAGTTGGAAACATTACTAATAACAGTTAGTAGGGAAATGTATAAACAAATAGGGGTATAGCCATTTAGACCATCATTACTAAACAATACCACACAGCCAATAAGAGGTACAACTTACTGATACATACAACAGCTTGGCTGAATCTTAAAAAGACATTATATTGAGTGAAAGATGCCAGACAGAGAAATACACACTGTATAATTCTGTATATTTGACATCCAAAGGAGGCAAAAATAATATTGGGGGATAGAAAATAGTTGTCTCCAGGAATGGATAAAAAATGTCTACAAAAGGCCTTGAAGAAAATGTTGGAGATCATGGAAATATTCTACATCTTGGTTTGGGTAGTGTTTCCATGGATGTATGGTATTATGAAAATTCATCAAAATAACAACATTAAATTTTGTACATTTATTGCATGCAAATTATACTTCAATTAAAAATTGAAGCTTTGCTATGAATACATGAGTATTGAAGCATTACATTGAGGTCTGTGTCCTGTGGCAGGCAGTTTAGCTGTGGACAAGAACCAGGGATGGAAAGCTAGACTAACCTGTGTTCCTTTGCCAGTCCTGACATTTAAATAATTGTGTGAGAAACTTGTCATCTTTGTGTCTCTTAAATCATTATTAAAAGATCTTTCTCACAGATCTGTTTTGACAATAAAGTGATGGTGTGCTTATAAATCAACCATTATATGGCCTGAAGAAACTGAAGTAGTTGGAGCCCTGTTTTTTCCACCTAACCCCTTCAGTTGTATTTTGCTTCTTCACATGAGTCCTTCAATCCCCTTAAACAGTTCCTAACCATCATCTCATATGAAGAGCACTTCATTCTTATTCTTGGAAAGAAAATTCTCCACCATCCATTTTTTAAAAATGACTTTAGGAGAGTGTGGCAAGTATTTTCATCTTTTTCTGTATTAGTCTATTTTCACACTGCTGATAAAGACATAGCAGAGACTGGGCGATTTACAAAAGAAAGAGGTTTGATGGACTTAAGTTCCACGTGCCTGAGGAGACCTCACTATCATGGTGGAGGTTGAAAGGCACATCTCACATGGCAACACACAAGAGAAGAGGGCTTGGCCAGGCAGAGCGGCTCATGCCTATAATCCCAGCACTTTGGGAGGCCGAGACAGGCGGGTCATAAGGTCAGGAGATTGAGACCATCCTGGCTGACACGCTGAAACCCCATCTCTACTAAAAAATACAAAAACTTAGCTGGGTGTGGTGGCGGGTGCCTGTAGTCCCAGCTACTCTGGAGGCTGAGGCAGGAGAATGGCGTGAACCCAGGAGGCAGAGCTTGTAAACGGAGATTGCACCACTGCACTCCAGCGTGGGTGACAGTGCGAGACTCTGTCTCAAAATTTAAAAAAAAAGAAAAAATAAGAGAAGAGGGCTTGGGCAGGGAAACTCCTCTTTATAAAATCATCAGATCTCATGAGACTTATTCACTATCACGAGAGCAGCCCAGGAAAGACCTGCCTCCATGATTCAATTGCCTCCCTCCACATGAATTACAACATGTAGGAATTCAAGATGAGATTTGGGTGGGGGCACAGCCAAACCATATCACTTTTACTTGTATGCCTTCATATTGAGATGTGATGAAATTTTACGAATATGAATAAAACCATTTCAACTTCTTATGCGGACATTAAAAAATGATATATACTTACACTATTAGAATATATTCTGTTTGTAACATTTACCCAGACTAGATGCATGACCAAGAAAGCGTTTTACAGTTTATTTTGGCTTGTTTTATTTTTCTTTTCTGCTGTTAGATATGTGCTATATATTGTAGAGTTGTGTATAAGTTTTCCATGTTGTGAGAAAGAATAAGGAAAGAAGTGGAAAACAATATGGTGAGTCAGGCTGTCCAACCATGTAGCATAGGATGTTGAAATGATAATACAGCAAAGGTAGGTTTAGGGCAAACGCATGCCTGTGACAAAGTAACAGCCTAACAATGGTGAGGTAAAGAGGTGTATATATTGCTTTTTTACAATGTGTAATTCAGGAGAATAAAAGATAGATTAAAACAATGGACATCAGAGGTTCATGATTTCACAGAAAATAAGAGACACTTTACAGCACAAAAATCAGACAATGCTATAAATATATATATATATTTTTTGAGACAGGATCTTGCTCTGGTCGCCCAGACTGGAGTGCAGTGGTGCTCATTGCAGCCTAAATCTCCTGGCCTCAAGTGATTCTCTCATCTCAGCATCCCAAGTAGCAGAGACCTGATGCATGCACCACCACATCCAGCTAATTAATTGTTTTTTTTTTTTTTTTCATTTTTACTGGAGACAAGATCTCACTATGTTTCCCAGGCTAGTATCAAACTCCTGAACACAAATGGTTCTCCCACCTCAGCCTCCAAAGATGCTGGGATTAGAGTCATGAGCCACCACACCTGGCCAACATCATATTTATATTATTCTACTAAGATATTGTTGAAGTTAGGCTACATTATTAACTATATTCAAAACAGGCTTTTTTTCTGGTTAGATAGGTAGCTAAATTCCGTTAAGTGTGATTGCCTGTAAAAGCGTGTTGTTGATATGTTAATTTGGAATTAGAAAATAAAGACATAAAGACAAGGGCTTTCATAAGCATTTCCTGCCTTTCCTTTCTTTGTTCTTTTTTTCTAAAGTAGATAAGAGTCCACAAACAATATATCAAAATATCTAGAATCTATATTACCAGTTAGATGTGAGATGTTTAAAAAAAATTAAGGTAGGCGAGTTTTATGGTCTATATTATAATTAGCTAAGCCCAATCATGCATACTTATGTGAAATTAAAAACAGCAGTCTGAGTAATAGGCTACTTTCTTGGAAACTGGAGTCAATGTGTTTCTGTCACACACATATGCACACACACACACACACACACACGTTTAAAAGATAATCTACTTTAGTTAGAATTAATCATCATATTGCTTTGCTTTGCCTAAAGAGCATTCCTAAGAATTTTTTATAAAACTTAAAATTGTAGTTAATATCTATAGTAGGAAAGTAATAACAGTTAAAATAAAAAAAAAAAAAACAGGCTATGTAGCACGGAAAAATAAGAGTCCAAGTTAGAATCATAAGCATTTTGTTAATAATTCTAAAAAACTGCTATACCTTAAATAATTGACTTTCTGAAAATTTTCATCAGGGTCAAGAATGACTGAGTCCTGAGTCGGGCCACAGACCATGTGGCCATCTGTAACCAATGTAATTCTAGTTAAATAGCACATTAAATATCTGGCAGACTTTCTAAAACAAACAAACATTATTAAAGAAAAAAATACTACCGTATGAGATATTAGCTTGCAGGAAATAATCTGAAGGATGATGACCCTATCATCTTTTATTTTAAAGGCTGTAATATTTAACAGAAACCCAAGTTAAAACTCTTACACTGAAGATATAATTTGGGATATCATGTGAATGTCAAGAGCTGGATTGCTTACCCCTCTTTAAAGTTTCTAGAATTTAAACAATTATGCCATGAATAAACATTTTTTTCACTTTCTAAACTTCATAAAATAAAAATTATTAAACTTGTTTTTAAGCAGTTTTTTAAATAAAGCAAACACAATGGAAAGGAAAGCACAAAAAAGAAAGGAAATTGGAAACAAACCAATATCCACAAAATCTCTATCCAGTCACTCCCAGCTACAATCTGTCCCAAAGGTAACTAATCAGATTCTAATACTATATATTGATTACATCTGTTTTTGAACATTAGCTAAATGAAAATATACAGTATATATTATATTGTGACTTCTTTTGATTTTATTTTGTTTGTGATATTTATCAATATTATAGAGGATATAGTAGTTATTTTTTATTGGTGAGTAGCATAGTATTATATAAATATGGCACAAAAAATAATCTGTTCTACTCCTGAATTACTTCCAGATTGCTCTCATTTCTTTGGTTATAATGAAAAACACAGCTATAAATATTATCTTAGAGTTTCTTGATGCCTATATTTATGCATTTTTGTGTGCTGTAATAATGGAATTTCTGGGTCATGTACAATGCACATACTTTTACCATCAGTAGGTACAGCTACAAATTTGCCAAACAAATTGAGCAAATGTATTTATTTCCACCAGTATTATATGGAATTTCCAGAGGTGCCTCTTTCTTGCCGACATTTAGCTGTGTGGACATTTTAAAATGTGTCTCTCCTGGTGAGTATGCAAATGTATCTTATTGTGGTTTTAATTTGCATCATCTTGATGATAAGTGATGTTGAACACATTTGATGTTTATTTGATATTTGATTGTTTGAAAAGTGCCATTTTGAGTATATTGTCTGTTTCATTAAATTGTCTCACTGGTGTTTCTTAAAAATGTGAGAATTTGGTTTTCTGTTCTTGTGATAGTTTGCTAAGAATGATGGTTTCCAGCTGCATCCATGTCCCTACAAAGGATGCAAACTCATCCTTTTTTAT
>NW_012115355.1:4089219-4103478 GCF_000951035.1 Colobus angolensis palliatus | reverse complement strand
AAGTATACATATGTAACAAACCTGCACGTTATGCACATGTACCCTAGAACTTAAAGTATAATAATAAAAATAAATAAATACATAAATAAAAAGAAAATAAATGTGAGAATTATTATTTATGCTGTATATCAATCCTTTGTTAAATATCCGTTTGGCAAATATTTTTCCTGCCACTCTGTGCTTCTGACATCTTTGCTCTATCAGAAACCCATTAGGAGCTTTTTCACACCACACCTTTTAAGAGCCTTGACAGGTGACTAGTAATTGATATGGTCAACTAATATTGGAAAAGTTTTAATGAGAGGTAGTGAAGGTAGGGCTGTCAAACTTCCCAGGTAGCCATTTCTTTAGAGGACTATTTGCAACGACTCTATATGATAAATGAAATGACTCTATCACCAGGACATATAGGAATTCTCTTTTAGAAGATATTTATAGACACCTCAGTCACCCCTTACAACATATGTTCTAAGTGAAAATTCATTCCACTTATGTATATAGCCAAACCTGATTGCACCACTATTTACCTGTCTAATCACTCTAATACCCTAGTGAGTTATTTTAAATAATGCTACGCAGAGCAGTTGAAATTTGAATGCTTCTTAATGTACTCCTTTAACTTTCAGCCATCCTGTTGCTGGAGACATAAAATGTCAGTAGTCACACAGTGTTTCCCTGATTATCTGGCTATTCCATTTATACCATTAAAAAGAATCTTTAGTGCTGTAAACTTTTGTTTTGGAAGTATTAAAATGTGCTGAATATAAAACAAATCTTATATTATTTTGCTAATAGATGCAAGTGGTAACATCAAAAAAAGAAGACAATTCTAATTACTTGAATAGAAGAGAAGCGTTCCAAAATTTTTGGATAATACTATTTATTTGCGTATATAGATAAAAGAGATCAAAACTTTGGAAAAACTACCATGATTAATATTATTAAAATTAAATGAAAAATGCAATTGATCCTCATTAATTGTGGGTTCCATATTGATGAATTCGCCTGCTTGCCAAAGCTTTCTTGTAGCCCACAAAACTGTACTTAGAGCACTTTCGCAGTCATTTCAGTAGTTGCTCAGAACTGCCAAAAATTTAAGTTACCCAATGTACAGATTCCCAGCTGAGACTGAACAAAGTGATGTTCTGTCTTTTAATCTGAATGTTTTCTGTAAACATGTCTTTTTTTGTGATCCGTTTAATATCTTTTTTTTTAAAGTGTGCTTTTTGTTAGTGATTCTGCTATTTATAATGGCCCTAAGCACAGTGTTAAAGTGTTGTCCTTACGTACAATAAGGCTATGATGAGCCTTATGTACTTTTTTTACCTTCTAAAATTAAAAAAAATAATAATTTAAAAGAATCATTTACAGTTGAAATGCAAAAATACAATTTCTAGAAATACTGTCATGAAGTGTAAAGGGTTTTCCCTTAAAACCTTTTTGAAAACTTATGAAATATAACTCATTTGAGAGAGTATGTAATAGATATATTACCATTTAATAAATGATGAGCAATGCATCGGTGTAATACTGCCCTGTTCTGGAAATAGAGATTTGTCAGGCTTCAAGAAGACTCTAAGATCTACTTCCTATCAAATCTTCTCTGGCCCTGCCAAACTAAACCTTGTCTTAATTCTCATAATTAGTCACAATTTTTAGTAGACACCACTAATGTCTTATAAAGTAACAAAGTTAGTGTTTTGTAAGCAGCAAAATTATTCCAGCAATATATGAAAGAAAATGTCGACTCAGCAATCCATTATTGAGGATGATACCTAATAAATTACTGAGGTAAACATTGGTTTTTGTTTGAGGACAAAGTGATTTCACTTCTTATTTTATTTTATGTATTTTTATTCTGTTTTATAGAGTTTTTTCTTTTATTTTTTATTTTTTTTGAGACAGGCTCTCACTTTGACCCAGGCTTGAGTGCTGTGTTATGATCACAGCTCATTGCAGCCTTGAACTCCTGGGCTCAAGCAATCTTCCCACTTCTGCCTCTGAGTAGCTACAGGTACGTACCACTACACCTCGCTAATCATTTCTCAACTTAAAAGTATGTACTTGAAACACATTTGTTTACATTTGTACTGGTAGCTCATCTAAAAATGGCATAATAACAAGGAATTGCCTATGTAATTTTTTAAGATCTAATCTTAATTCATTTGTCTCCTATACAGAGTTAATTGCAGAAGCAAACCTCCAAACAGATTTGCCTGAGTGTCCTCAGGTTATTATAAATGGCAGGAAAGCAGTTAAGAAGGAGGACTGCTGAGCCACAGTGTCGGTTTAAATGCCAGTGCCGTCATTTAGAACAGCTCCGTATTGGCAGACTATTGAACTTCTGTAGGCATCAGTTTTCTCATCTGTAATATGTGAGAAATAGTAGTTCCCCCATCATAAGGTTTCTGAGAAATAAATAAATTTATGAAATGTGAAACACATACTTTCTGGAACAATAACTTAAGCAAAAGTTAGTTATTATTAATAAATAAATATATTTATATTTTGAAAATTCAGTTAAAGAACATGTACTCTAAATAAGATTTGCAAAGGTATCTACAGGTTATTGGCATGTTGCTGCTATGGTTATTATTAATATTATTAATATTATCCAGACATGAGAGATCTATGTCCTAAGATCTGATAATAATGGGCAGCTTTCATTATTTTTATTAATGTTTAAAATAAGTATAAAGTTGTATTATTTCAATTCATGTTTTAAAATTTTAATATTGCTCTTGGTCTACATTATTTCATAGTATTACATCAATTATTGTTTCACATATAAATTTCAAAATATTGGCTTGAGCCTGGTGGCTCACGCCTGTAATTCCAGCACTTCGGGAGGCCAAGGCAGATGGATCACTTGAGGTCAGGAGTTCAAGACTAGCCTGGCCAACAAGGTGGAACCCCATCTCTACTAAAAATACAAAAATGAGTCCGGCGTGGTGGCAGGCACATGTAATCCTAGCTACTCGGGAGGATGAGGCTGGATAATTGCTTGAATCTAGGAGACAGAGGTTGCAACGAACTGAGTTCACACCACTGCATTCTAGCCTGGGTAACAGAGCAAGATTCCGTCTCAAAAAAAAAAAAAAATGCAATATTTATTTTAATATGTTAAATCATAATCCTTATATAGGATTTCACAATATCCATATATTTGCTTGATTTTAATAAGTATTAGAAAAGGTATTATTTGTTGCTATCTTCCTTTTTATATGTCAACAAATTAATTGATAGAAAATAAATGATTTCAAATATAGTTTTAATAATGTCACAAATGATCTCAAAAAGCATTACAATTAGACCCAGGAATCAGAATTTGTAATTTAAATTTTTTGTTTTCTTGTATTGCTAATAATATTCAGCATATCTGTGCATCTTTCTTTTGGACATTTACATATCCTTTGTAACACTGAAATTCAACCCAAACCTAAAGTTATCAGGAGCTAATAGTGCATTTATTCCTGACTTCAATTAGGTGAATGAGCAATAAAAGTGTAAGTGATTATAAAATAGAGTCAACTAAGACTATTGTGTTTAATTTCACTTTGGTTATAAGCCCTATTTCAAAATTCCATTAGCTAAATTAGAGGTTTATCCTATAATCCATGTCTCCTACGCAAATGGCAACTCTGCATTTGTGCTGATTGTCACTGTATAATTTTATGAGTTTATCATTTAAAAAAATAAATGTAATTGTACCATCTTATAGCACAGAAAATGAAGTTATTCAACTATACTATTTCACAGATATTTACATGAATATTACATACTTTTCTACTGAGTGGTTGTGGATATAATGAGATTACACCTATTCCTAGTACCTTTCTGGATAATAAGAAGCCACTACTGTACAAGATCATTTTCAAAGTCATTGAAAAGTAGAAAATGACTGCAGCATACCAATAATGAGAGCATGAGTAAAATTCCTATTAGTTTTTTCACTCTATAGCATCACACTGTATGAAGGGAAATAAAGAGACACCACTATTGTTGTTGTTGTTATTATTATTATTTAGCTAATGAGAAAATACAAGAAAAAAAGGATTCTAATGGTCATTTTTACTAAGAAGTAGTCATGACTTTTACTTCAGAAAACAATATAAAAGATTAATATTTTAAAATAGGGTACCATTTTTATTTACCAGAATAAGTAGTTCTGATTTAACCTTGGTATGGAGTTCAAAACTGAAATGATGATAATATATTTCACATTTATAATAGTGCTACCCTTCATATGTGTATTATCAGCTAAATTCAGTAAATATAGTTAAATTCTATATCTGCAGAAAAAATTTTCAGAAAATTGATATCCCCTCTTCTATCTAGCTATTTTCTTTTATCACCATCTGCAATAATTGGAAAAGGCAAGTAAAGATAATTATTACTCTATTCATAAGAGTCATGAAAAACACATAGGATAGATGAAAAGCTTAATTCTGTCTCTGATATTTTCTTATAATTTATTCTAAATACCATGTATTAGTCAGAGTTCTCTAGAGGGACTGAAGTAATGGGATATATATTTTACTCATATATATATATATATATATATATATATACACACACACACACACATATATACACACTCATATATATAAAGGAGTTTATCAAATATTAACTTACACAATCACAAGGTCCCACAACAGGCCATCTACAGGTGAGGAACAAGGAAGGCCAGTCCGAGTTCCAAAACTGAAGGACTTGGAGTTCGATGTTCGAGGGCAGGAAGCATCCAGCACAGGAGAAAGATGTAGTCTGGGAGGCTAGACCAATCTCGACTTTTCATGTTTTTCTGCCTGCTTTGTATTAACATTTAGCTGATTAGATTGTGCCCAGTAGATTAAGGGTGGGTCTGTCTTCCCCAGTCCACTGACTCAAATGTTAATCTCCTTTGGTAACACCCTCACAGACACACCCAGGATCAATACTTTGTATCCTTCAATCCAATCAGGTTGTCACTCAGTATTAACCATCACAAGTCCACCCCTGTCAACCTGAACCCATGATCTCCTGAGATCATACATAATCTTCAAATAAAGAAAATAATAAGGTCATAATTATGCCAAACATAATACAACTATCCTTCCTACCACTGGAAACACACCAATCCCAGCCCAAATACTGTTGCATAAAAATTAACAATACTTAAATGCTGATATGAAGTCAATAAGTCTTATGTCATATGATAAAGGGAAATGAAATGAAGATATTTTCTTAGTACAAGTGTATACATGCACAGACATGTTTTTAACAAAAGAAGGAGGAAATAACTCATGACAGTTACATTTGTCTTTTCTTCAGCTGGTTACGTGGTCGTAGCTGTTACTGATGATTATCTTCTTCTACTACCCATTCTGTATTCCCTTTGCCTTCAGCAAGCACCACAGCAGGTCACATTTTTTTTCTGGTGGCATGACGCAAACCTTCATTCCTGAGGGGTTTGGATTCCTGTAGTCCTGCCGGAATTGGGCTATTTTAGTTTCCTATTGACCTTAATCACAAGGCATGGTAACACTAAGAGACAACTTAATGGATCTCCTGTATTCCATTCATACTCTTCCTTACTTTCATTATGGAGCAGTAAACTGATTTCATCTTGATAGTCCAGGTCAATCACCCAGCAAACACTGTAACTCCCTTCTTAGCCAGTTGACTTCAAGGTAGGAGGAGCCCAAAGTGTCCAGGTGGCAATCTTAAGTTCTAGTTTAATGGAATCATTGTTGTGTCTCCTGGCGGCAGCATTCCTCCCTCTGTAACTGAGACCTCTAGGCCGGCAGAAGATAATGTTGTGGGAATAAGAAGTACAAGTTTTGCGAGTGGGTCACTAGGGGTTATGGTGAGTGATGCCACTTCCACTTCCACCCTTGATTCCTAGACTTCTGAATCCTGGCAAAGGAAAAGAAGTGCCATATATTGGATGCTGATTCAGAGCATACAAAGCTTTCTGGAGAACTTTGCCCCATCCTTGCAAAGTATTGTCAGCTATTTGGCATTGTAATTGTGACTTCAAAAGGTCATTCTACCATCTTCTCACTCCAGTTTCTTCAGGATGATGTGGAACATGGTAAGACCAGTGAATTCCATGAGCATGAGCCCACTGCTGCACTTTTCTACCCATATAGTGAGTGCCTTGGTTAGAGGCAAAGCTGTGTGGAATACCATGACAAAGTTAAGGCATTCTGTGAGTCCGTGGGTGGTAGTCTTGGCAGAAGCACTGCTTGCAGGATAGACAAACTCATATCCGGATTAAGTGTTTATTCCAGTGAGGACAAAACCACTGCCCTTTCCATGATGGAAGAGGTCCGATATAATCAACCTGCCACCAGACAGCTGGCTTATTACCTCGAGGAATGGTGCCACATCAAGGAATCAGTGTTGGTCTCTGATGCTGGCAAATTGGGCACTCAGCAGTGGCTGTAGCCAGGTCAGCCTTAGTAAGTGGAAGTCCATATTGCTGAGTGCTTGCAAAACCTCTGTACCTGCCCCCACGGCCACTTTGTTCATGGGCTCATTGGGTGATGACAGGGGTGGCTGGGGAAAGGGGCTGAGTGGTGTCCACAGAACAGGTCACGCTATCCACTTGATTATTAAAATACTCCTTTGCTGAGGTCACACGTTATAGAGCACTCACATGGGATACAAATATATTCACAGTTTTAGACTACTCAGAGAGGTCCACCCACATACCTTTTCCTCAAATTTCTTTGCCACCAATTTTTCAACTATGCTTCTTATGAGTACCTGACCATCCATCCAAACCATTGGCAGCAGCCCACGAATCAGTATATAATCACACATCTAGCCATTTCTTCTTTCATGGAAAGTGTACAGCCAGGTGCACTGCTTGAAGTTCTGCCTACTGGGAAGATTTCCCTTCACGACTGTCCTTTAAGGATGTCCTAGAAAGTGGCTGTAGTGCTGCAGCTGTCTGCTTTCTGGTGGTGCCTGCATATGGTGCAGAACCATCTGGGAACCAGGTCCTAGTCTTCTCTTCATCTGTCAAATGATCATAGGGAACTCCCGATGAGGCCATTGGTGCAGGCTCGGGGAGAGAAAGCAGGGTGGCAGGAATGTAGAGTATGGGCATTTGAGCCACATCATTATGTAACTTATCTGTGCCTTCAAGACCTGCTCAAGCCCGATCACATATATACCACTTCCATTTGATGATGGAATGCTGCTGTGCACAACCCACTTTGTGGCTGAATGGGAGAGAAAGCACCCAATTCATGAGAGGTAAGTCAGGTTGCATACTGACTCGATGACCAATAGTCAAACATTCAGTTTCCACGAAAGCCCAGTAACAAGCCAAGAGCTATCTCTCAAAAGGAGAATAGTTTTCTGCAGAAGGTGACAGAGCCTTGCTCCAAAATCCTAGAGGCCTCCTCTGTGATTCATCTATAGGGGCCTGCCAAAGGCTCCAAACAGCATCCCTATCTGTGAGTGACACCTCAAGCACCACTGGATCTGCTGGGTCATATGGCCCCAGTGGCAGAGCAGCTTGCACAGCAGCCTGGACCTATTGCAGAGCCTTCTCCTGTCCTGGACCCTACTGCTGGTACTAAAATCTGTATTAGCATTCTCTAGAGGGACAGAATTAATGGTAAATATATATATACCCACATACACACCATATGTGCTATATATATAATGGGAGTTTATTAAATATTAATTTACATAATCAAAATGTCCCATAATAGACTGCCTGCAGGCTGAGGAGCAAGGAGAGCCAGTCCAAATTCCGAAACTGAAAAACTTGGAGTCCAGTGTTTGAGGGCAAGAAGAATTTAGCACAGGAAAGATGTTGGATGCCTAGACCAGTCTCTCTTTTCACATTTTTCTCCCTGATTATATTCTGGCCATGCTGGCAGCTGATTAGATTGTGCCCACCCAGATTAAGAGTGAGTCTGACTTCCCACCTTTCTGATTCAAATGTTAATCTCCTTTGCAACACCCTCACAGACATACCCAGGATCAATACTTTGTTCAATCCAATCAAGTTGACACTCAGTATTAGCCATCACATACCAGCTGCCCAGATTTTTCACAGGGATAAAATACTCAAATTATTCCACCCAAGTGCCATCTCTTCACGTCAATCACTGAGGGGTTGATGACTGAATTCCCAAACATCTCATCATTTTTTCTTCTTTCTCACTGGTGGCATACACACTACCAGATATGCTGGTTCATAAAATCTGCTGTGAATCACCCCAAATTCTCATGTCTCATTCCTCAATATGTATGTTGATGTCCATACATAGCCTATTTACTGGGTCTGACCTCACAGTATCCATTCTTTGAATGACTTTATTTTGACCTGACTCAATATCTGTCTCTTCTTGTAAATATGGCTGCCACTTCTACAGCCCTGGTGAAAAGGAACATTAGTATGTTCCCAGTTCTGACTACAGAGTCTCCTGAGAACCATGTTCACTAAAAATGTTTGCTGAGAAACATAAACTCATAAGCAGAGGCGCTTACATTTACCAAGGGGGAGATGCTTGGGAAAAAATTATTCCTGTAACCAAATCCTGAAATGTAATGACTTATTTTCAATATATCCTGGGCATAACCGTTGATCCTCTTATATTTTTAAAATCAGCAGAATTCAAAGTTCTTCTCAATTATAAGCCATTAAAATTCTTTTTGGATTTTACTTCTTTAAAAATTGTTAAACTCTCCCAGATATACTAATAGGAAGAATTTGATGTAATGGAATAAGAAAATGTAGACAATGTCACCCAATTATTTCAATGTTATATAGACACGGTTAAGTCTTATTTGTGATGCTTACATTTTAAAATTACTTGTGAATTAGTTTTAGTGGTTTAAGAAAGAAGTTAAGCTAAGAAGGTAAACTAGATATCCATTTTGAGAATTATCCTATTTGCAAACGCTAGCATTGTATTTCCATTATGATGGTTTTTAGTTTCTCAAATGTATAGATTGATTTCAAAATGTATAAAATTTATTAAAAATTACCACTAGATGGTTTTGATTTTTATATTGATATATAACACATTCTGTAAGGTCTAAAGAGTGATTGAACTGAATTGCTGTATATATAAACAACAAAGGAAATATTACTACAATTGATTGAGTCAATAGCCCTATAAGTAAATGAATTATTTTAAAATCACATTGTAACCCCTTAACAGAATTATAAACTACTTTGTAGACAAAACCAAGCAAATTTTAAAGAATGAAGCAAATTGAATAGTTTGAGATAGTTTAGGCATGCTGTAAACTATTTATTAGCTACAATAAAATGTGAAAAGCCAAAACCTCTTTTACTTTTAAATACAACTTTTATAAGAAAAAAGTCTATCATTAAATGCATTTCAGTTTTTTAAGCCAAAAGAGAAAACACGTTTATAATTTTAAAAGTGTCTTTATATTTCAAATAGAATTAGTGTTTTTCCAAGTATTTTATTTTTAATACGTTTATTATTAACACTGATTTCTATTTATAGTTAATGTACTTGGACACATTTATCAACTTGTTAAAATGTAATTTTGTTTATATATGTTCAGACACACACAAATTTCATGCATATGGACATTCAATGATATCATTTATATTTTATGAAACATATAGTCATGTGGTTCAATTAAAAACAACAAACTTTACTCAATGCAAAACAGTTTCATATTGAATTTTAAAATATCCTAAATTTAATTTTACCTCAAATTAAAAACTTTTACTTAAACAAAGATAATTGTAAAAATATTGTAAGAAAATGTGTGGAGTTTCTAAAAACATATTTTTATGAAATAAGGAGATGTTCCTAAACAAAATGCAAAACTCAGGAATTAAAAAGGTGAATACATTCAACTACATAAAATTAAATATTTCTTCACAGTGAAAATAAAAAGCAAAGATCAAAAGACAAACTTGGAATAACATATGAGTAAATGTCATACAAATCAATTCCCTTAACATACAAGTATAGTTCTTACAATCTAATATGAAAAATTAGGTACCTAATAAAACACAGAAAAATAATTTATTCAGAAAACAAAATGCATATTACTTTTAGGCATACAAATATTTTAAACACTCTATAATTTAAAAAAGTGAAAAATCAAACCAAATTGATATACCATTTTCACATGAAGATAATCAAGGATCTATAATTTAATTCACAGTGTGAGTGAAAATATGAAGATTGTGAACCACTTTGGGTGATCATTTGGCAACATCTATCAAACTTTAAAATGAATATAACCTTTGACTCAACATTTAAACTTCCAAAATCTTCTATTAAAGATAGGCCTTATAATATGCAAAAAATTCAGGGTACAAAGTAATCAATAACATTATACTTTCTAAATAGGGAAACAATGAAATATCCCTCAACAAAAATTAATTAAAGCATAATTCTATTTCCTGGCAATGTGTATAATGCCACCAGTAGCATATTTTGGTACATTGCCCAGATTCCTTTTGACAACCAGATAAACTCATCCTCCAGGTTCTGTGAGTTTGGGCTGCTAACCACTTATAATTTACAACAGCTTACAATGTTTCTAGGGAATTGGCTTCAGTATTGTAATCACCTCACTTGGGAGATTATGTTTCCTTCTGGGAGTTGCAAGGACACTTGTTGCCAATCACATACTGACACTGCAGTGCAAAATCTGGCCCCCTTCCTTGGAGATGAAGCAACTCTGTTCTGCCACTCATACTCCAGAAGTCCCCAGGGACAAAGCTGAGGATAGACTTCCGCTAAAAGTATCTCTGTTTGCCTCTTCCCAGCACTTACTCAGATTCCTTTATTTTTTCCTACATTTCTCCTGAGAGCACTCTATTAGAAAATCACTTGCAAAAGAATCCTTACCTTGGGCTCCATGTCTAGGGAACCTAAAAAAGGCACTAGAAGAAATAAGGTAAATGATATGTATTATTGATCAATCACTGAGCTATATTATGTATATAATATATTGATCAATGTGTTACTGACCAATTAATGAGAATATTAAGTGAAAGAGCTCTAGAGTGTACTTCTATTTTTGAAAAATAATAACATAAATGCATTAATATTAATATGTTATTTGTGTATGGATGCCTAAGAAACTGTATAATGGTTGCCTATGCAGATAGTGACTGTAGAGATTGAAGACTTTTTATAACTAAATATATACATAGTCTAATAATCTAATGTATAGAATATATATTCACCATTTTTTATAGCAAGAAATTTTATAATGTAAAAGGAAGTGTATATTAAATTATATAAGGTCAATTTAAATGACAACATGAACTATGTAGTATAAATTAATATGATTTTAAAATATATTTTAAAAGGCAATGATACCTAAATTCATTTGCAATTATAAGCAAGTGTGTATTGCTCATTTGTATAAAAGGTAAACATGCACCTCTTAAAAATTAGAGATGCACTTATTAATAACAAATATAGAATGTAAGAAGAGTCTCGGCAAGCTACAATAAACAATATTTCTTTTATTAACATGACAACAACATTGGCCCATTTTATCACTTGCAGTTTTCAATTTTTTAAAAATGGTATTTCTGTTCTTTTTTAATACTTTTGTTAGGACTATCGGGTTTTTAAAAGTGTATTAGTGCCTCTTATAAATGACACAATCTAAAAGCTAGCAATTTTCTTGTCTGTAAAATCTCAAATCACACATATTTTACTAGGATTCCTTGTCCAATTTATTTTGTATCTGTCTGTTTTCTTATATGAATATATCAGCAATTGCAATGAAGTATAGAAAGGCACAAGCATGATGATCATTTAAACTTTAGTGACTATTACTCTTTAAGTATCTTCTTTTTTCTACTTGTTTCCCATTTAAATGCTCAGAAAGGGAAATCATTTTTTTAAAAAGTAATTTTGGTGGCTGTACTTTGCAGGTCACAGTTAATTATAGAATCAATATTCTCCTCTCCAGGTGGTCAAGCTCTACAAAGCTACACAGCTATTTCATCACATTAGTCAAAGTTGTATTTCTGTGCTGCCCAAAGGAATTGGAAAGATTGAGTTTACTTTGTGAAAGTTTAATTGTCATGAAATGTTAGGTTTTTATACAAAAATATCATTATGATTATAATGATAATGATGTTACAAGCCCTTTATATGTATTAACTTATTTAATGTCTACAAAAAGCATATTGATCATATTGATTGCATTAGCTTTTATGTCTGCAACACTAAAAATTTCAGTCATCAATGTATGCATATTTAATAAATTTTGAAGTTAATTTGAGCATAGTTATTATATATTTATTCTGAATTTGATTTCTGTAATGTCAAAAACACATATATATCCATCCATATATATGTATGCACACATATTTTGCTTTAAAATATATCAGATCACAAAATTAATTCAGATTTTTTCAATAAAATACTTTTCAATATTTTCATTGTTATAAACAATGTTTATCATATATTCAAAAAAGTTATTCATATATTCAAATTTTAAAATTTCATGTACAGTAATCATATTCTTTACATTGAAAAGTTTACTTTTCATAGAGACAGATTGACATTAATTGTAAAATATATAATGCAACATGTCGATGGATTTTATGGAGAAGGAATAAAGAGCTATGAAAGCATGAAACAAGTACCCTACAAACAGTCTGGCAGGAGGGACGGGTCAGTTACTTCTATACTTTCTACTTGTGCTTTTCAAATGCCATACATTGATACATGTTTGTATCTCTTGTCCATGTAAACATGCCTTGAATTATGGTGCTAAGGTCATTGTTCTCTCTTCTTTTGTTATTTCTGTGACAGTTCCATTAAACACAGGAATAAGCCAATTGTGAAAGTTTAGTCAACAATTCTCCAATTAAATTAGAAATATATATACACAATTTTTGTATCATGAAAATAAGTGTTTTCCAAAATTTGTTTCAATGACATTCATTTAATGAACATTGTACATTAATTTAGTATTTAACTCTTTTGTTGTATAAATTAATAAAATGCCTGTGCCTCAAAAGCCGATAAATGTTGTCTGTGTGTGTGAAACAGGTAAATGCACACGCACACACACACAGTTACACACACACGTTATCTGCTATAATGATAAATGCCTAACTCACAATTGTTGACTGGACACCTTTAGATGCTTTGTATACATTTTATTTGATAATGTTGAGCCTGTTTAAGATAAAGTTATTTATCTTAAAACATATAGTACAGAACTGATTTTTAAAAGAGCAAACCTTGAATTTCTGATTGTTGCAGTATGAGTCTTTTTTGGAAAGCATAATAAGATATAAAGGAACAGTGCTGTATTTAAAACTAATATTTCAAATGGTGGTAAAAAAGATTGATTTTATGTCAATGGTATATTTTGAGAATCAAAGAAAAATAAAATATAATTTTGTTAAAACAAAGCAGGGCTATTTTAATATATATAATAGTTGTTCACCAAGAAGAATCAAACTGGTGTGATTCTAAGATAATGCATAGTTGTATAAAGTGAAAGAATAGTATGTAAAATGGAATTGAACTTTAAAGAGGATATTTTAAATGTGTCATTTTGGCTCCTTTCTTCTTACTTGCATCAGTGTCACATTGAATTAGACAGTCGTGCTGTCAACGTAACGATCTGCATTTAAATTCTATTTTGTTTGTTGGTCAAGGAAAAATGCTTTTAGTCAGCTTTGGAATATAGAAAAAAATGCAACCTCAAATTATTTGTCTCTACATAAAACAGAATTAGAATTTGTATACTTCATTCATCTATCACCTATTTGGCACCTTTGTCAGAAAAAAATTAAATTATCTTTGAAGAATGATGGGACATGATTATTCAAACATTCATATAATTGTTTGTACATATTTAAATAGCTCTGCATAGGCCTATGAACTATGACACATTCAAATATGTTTATTTATAACAGTATGAAACATTTAATTATAGTAATGTTCTTACTCAAATGGGTATTTTCTGTATTCTGATACTCCAGTAAAATATTATTTAACAGAATAAAATGCTTGATATTTATAATTAGTGCACTTTTCAGAAGAACTTGGGGACATGAATTTTGTCTTTGTCCATATGACATAGAGTGGAAAATGTGCTCAGTGCTTGTTATGGTTTACATGTCCTTGCCAAAACTCATGTTGAAATTTAATTGGCTACATAACAGTATTGGGAAGTGGACCTTTAAGAGGAGAGACTCAGCAGCGTCACTTATACTGTGTTTAGAATTTTTCTGTGAAATCAAACCCGAGTTACTTTCCAAAGAGCTGT
>NW_012115355.1:4077052-4089169 GCF_000951035.1 Colobus angolensis palliatus | reverse complement strand
TGACATTGCACTTATACTTGCCTCACTTTGCTACTTTACTACCAGCTTAACATTCTAACAAATCACTTTCACCCAATCCTCATCTTAGGCTCTATTTCTGAAGAACTCAATTTTTTTTTTTTTTTTTTTGAGACTGGGTCTTGCTTTGGTGCCCAGGTTGGACTGCTGTAGCGTAGTCATGGCTCACTGTGACCTTGCCCTCCTTGGTTCAAGTGATCTTCCCACCTCAGCCTCCCAAGTAGCTGGGGCCATAGGCATGTGCCAATGCATCTGACTAGTTTTTGTACTTTTTGTTAGAGCCAGTGTTTCACCACGTTGCCCAGGCTGGTCTCAAACTCCCAGGCTCAAGTGATCCACCTGCCTCAACCTAAAAAAAAATGATGGGATTACATGTATGAGAAAATGAGCCTGGCCTAGAACTCAAACTTATAGATAATCCAATTAGATGTTGAGAAATTGGCATATTTATTTCATAAATTTTTGGGTAGAATTATTAATCCTTTGTTTCAAAAGCACTCTTCAACCTTCCTTCTGTTAAAATTTCTATGATGTTCTAACTCCATCCTAACATTTTAAAAATTTCATTGGTCTGGATGATAGGCCAAGAAATATTTCTCTATTTTGTTTTAAAGTACCCAGGTGATGCTATTTTATAGGAATTATAGTTACAGAATTATACAAATGAGCAGGCTACTTCAGATTTTCCAGTGTAGGGAAGATGTCTGTGAAAGTTGCATTTGAACAGATCATTTCATGATAATATGGGGCCAAACATATAAAAAATACTGTGAAAGAGTATTATAGAAAAATGCAGGAGCCAGTTTCAAGTCTCTGAGGCCAGCAAACTCTGGAGGTGGGAAAAAAACAAGGAAGGCTGGCATAGCTGGAGCCTAGTGAATGCTCAGAGTATATGAGATGATGTCGGAGAGATCAGCAGTTAGGGCATGACATCCTTGTAAGCCGCAGTAGGGAGCTTTGAATTCCTTCCCAGTGCAGTTGAAAGCCATTGGAGTGTTTTAACTAGAGTGATATAATCTGATTTATGTTTAAAATTATGCTGACACTTATATGAAGAATGGATGAAAGCATCCAGAAGTGGAAAGGAGAGGGCCATTTGGAGGCTATTGTGAATTCAAGAAGAGAGTTATCTTTTCAAAACTATAGCCAGCACGCCAGCAATAGTAAGATGCACAGTGGTACATGGTAGCACTTTATAACAAGGCATTCAGAAACTGGTACACTAGTGTTGCCAGCAAGTAGTAACATGGAAGATTGATGAGCTGAACACAAATAAGATGACATTTCTCTACCGCAAAACTTCTCTTTTTGGTCTCACCTTAAGTTACTGCGGCAATCAATGGCAGAAACACAGAAAAAAAATCACTGAAACACTTTTCTCAAATCTTCTCTCTTAAAAATCTTGGCCGGGCGCTGTGGCTCATGCCTATAATCCCAGCACTTTGGGAGGCGGAGGTGGGCGGATCACGAGGTCAGGAGTTTGAGACCAGCCTGGTCAATATGGTGAAACCCCATCTCTATTACAAATACAAAAATCAGCTGGGCATGGTGGCACATGCCTGTAATCCCATCTACTCACGAGGCTGAGGCAGAATAATCACTTGAACCTGGGAGGTGGAAGTTGCAGTGAGCCGAGATCTTGTCACTGCACTCCAGCCTGAGTGACAGACAAAGACTGTCTCAAAAATAAATAAATAAATAAAACAAATAATAATAGTAATTTTGGTCTTCTATTTAACAGGCTGTGTTAGTAAGAGTGTACTCTTTTGTGATATGTTATCTCTGTTATGTCAATTGAAGTAGAAATATCCAGTGACTTCACTTCAACTAGAATGCTCAAATAGTATCACTTCCTACTTTTTTTATTTCTGAGAGATCCTCATGAAAGGTATGTAAAAATAATAAAGGTCCTGTAATAGAAATGTTATCTTTTGTTTTGTTTTTGGCTGAAGCTGAGACTGATACATTTGAATAGCTGATACATAAAGTTAAGTATAAGTCCAAGTATAATATAAATAAGAATTTGTATAATAATCATACTAACAATAATCATTATTTGAAAAATTACATTGAGTCCTTACAATTTGCTGAGTCCCTACTGTGCATTTGAAACACTTTACGAGTAATAACACATTTAAGCTTTGTAAGTCTTTAAGAGAAAAGTGCTAATTGACTTTAGGGTTTAAGGAGCTTCTACTAGTATGCATATAGAAAAAAAGACTGAGAAATACCACAGGATTTCTGTATCATCTATCACTACAAAATATTCATTTATACCTTATTAATTTATGTTTCAAAGCTTTAGTATCACAACATATGCTGACAAGGTTTTGAAATGTAAACTAGTTGACTGCTCCTTATGTAACCATTCTTTTAAAGATATTGCTGCCCTGGTATGCTTATTATTTCTTCGGTGAACAGAGTTTGGCAAAGGAAAACAATAGCAAAGGTGAATTCAGAGATAATATGTTTGTGTCAAGTGAGTCACCAGAAGATGAAGCCTAATTCCAACTGAATACAATTCCACAATATTTCCTCAATGATTTTTAAACAATTTCAGGCACCAAAGCAATAAGTTCAAGTGCATCACTTTACATTTCTAATTTACTGCAAAGAGAGAGGATGCTTTTACCTTTCTACCAACTGTTTAGTGAGAAAGAATAAGTGATGGCAATCAAGAGATACAGACTCCATTTATGGTTTTTCTATATATTAGCCATATTTATAACTTATAAAAATATGCATTTTCTTTTATCTGAAGCACTCTCTTTAGAAACTACATCTATAACCAAAAAATTAATACCAAAAGATTTTATGTAAGCATGAACAATCCTATTTATTTACAGAAAAGAAACATGAATTAGCATCATAATCATAATTTTTCTCATAATAACTAATTATTGAGCCTAATACTCATGGTAAGATTTATTGTAATCATTTTACATATATAATATCTTTCAATTGCCACAACCATGTTGTTAGGGAAGTTTAACATTTTCCCTACTTTTAAATTGTAAAACTTGCCAATGTGACACACAGTTAGGAAGGGCATTCTATTTTCAACTTTGACACATTCTGCCTAAAAATGTGACTGCTGGGAAAGAGAAAAGCTTAGGATTCCTATTCTTAGTCAAACAAACCATAATGGCATGTTATATCTATACCTATAGATAGACATATAATAGGTATAGATAGAGATAGAGATGATAGAGACAGAGATACAGACATCTGTCAATATATGTGAGGGACAGGTTTCATGAGATTAATATTTTCATGGCTTATTTTGTGTTATGAAATAAGGTACATTTTAAAATTTTACACTTTGGCTTTTAATGTCTCAAAAACAATTATACCAAACCAATTGTTTACTGAGTATATGGTTATAAGAAGAGAATATTATGACATGAAATAAAAACTTTCCTATGATATACCAACCTCTTGATGTTAGTGATCTCACACATCACCAATTTTATATGATCAGTTAATAGGAACTTATTTGTACTCAATCCGTGAGAACCCATTTGCAATTCATTCTTCCTCTGTCATTATGGCTAATACTCATCTCTGCAAAAATAGCTTTATTTCAACTGGATCTCTTGTTTGGTGTTTTAGAGAATAGAATGCCAAAACGTTTAAGGTCCACAGGATGTTCAGTGTCCTCATTTCAAGAGAATAAGAATTTAAAAATCCTCAAAATTACCAGAGTCCAGGATTCAGTAAAATAGAGCAATGAATTCTTGCCAAGTCATTCTAGGTGAACATGACAATGGTTTATTTTCCTACAAATAAAAGCTGCAGTGTTACTTTTTTTTTTCTGTAGGCTTTTGAATATTGATGCACAACTATGGTTCACACTTTTTGAAATGTTGATGACTATAAATTTTCAACTAAAGTCTCAGTGTTTGTGGCCTTCTATATCTACAATGCATAGGAAAAGGAGATAATTCTTTGGAGCATTGAATCAATAGGGTAGTTTATGAACTCTATTCGGTTTATTTACATTTTTTTCAGCTGTCTCTGTTTATTGTGTCATTCCTAATAGAGACATTAGAAATATTGAATAACAATACTGTATTAGACTGTAAGAGATCTTCAATTTATTTATCCCCATGTCTTAAGTTTTTCAGAAAAGAATAATAAAATAAATATTAGATACAAAGGAAAAGGAAGTCAATGAGTTTCCAAAGTGAGTAAATACTAGAGCCTGAATTTACACGAGATATTCAGAATTTTTACTGAACCTCAAAATAAGCAATCCTATATAAGACTTTTTAAGATTTAACCCAGTTTCTTATTTAATGCTAACTCAGTTTAGTATCAGATAAGAAAACCACTTTGAAAATAATGAAAACTTATACAAAATATAATTTTATATAACCATTATCTTTTCCAGATTTTATACTTAAAATAGCAAACAACGTTTCTTTCTCAGCCTATGAAAAGCATCCTCAACTTTCCTCCAACTGATTTATTTGTATTCTTGGGACCCAGGTTTCTAAGGCGCAGGGCTGCCGGCAGTGCTGCCATAAACCAGGAATCATGCTCGGCAGCTTCAGCGCACTGACAGGCATTTTCCACACATCTCATTTGCAGTTAAAACCAGTCATGATGCTCTTTGTGAGGGACAGGTTTCATGAGATTAATATTTCATTGACAGCCTCAATGATTCATGTTTAAACTGCTTATTCATGTTGAGCCATTGACAGCCTCCTTGATTCATGTTTAAACTGCTTATCAAAAGCCAGAGTTATTACTCTGAACAGCGCTGAACTCTGAGCAAGTCAAGCAAAAACAATCAGTCTGCTAACTGTTTTGAAAGGTGTTTTTCTAAGATGCTGTGTGTGGAAAGCGATTCTTTTCTAAACATAAACAGAAAAACGTTAAGTAAAAATATGGGTGATGTTCGTAGAAGGACTTTCACAGGTCACATATCTTCAGCATATTATAAAAGACTCATTCAAGGTATAGATTTAGATTCAGCCAATGAAAATAGATACTTTACTAAAAGCAAGTTATATAAGAAACATTCTGAGAAATGGTTTTTCTTTACTTCCTCCCATCCAACCCTACTAAGCAGATAATGTCAACACATTTCTAAATTTAAAAACTTGAAACTGAGATCCTCATTTAGAAGATAAAAATAATAATTCACTATTATGGGCTAAATTGTGTCCCCCCAAAAATTCCTAACCCTCATCACCTCAGAATATTTTTGTAGACGGGTTTTTACACGGATAACTAAGCTAATATGAATTCCCTCCTCCAACATGACTGGTATTCTTTAAAAAGAAGAAATTAAAATTTACTAATTTGAATTTACAGAAGAGAAAATTTGAATTCAGTTTTCCTTTACTCACAGGGTATACATTCTAAGACCCACCGTGTATGCCTGAAATTATGAACAGTACAGAATCCTATATGTACTGTTTACTCCTATGCTTACATACATATGATATAGATTATTTTAAAAATTAGATATAGTAAGAGATTAACAATAACAATAATGAAAGAGAATAATTATAAAAATATACTACAATTAAAATTATGTGAATGTGGTCTTTCTCTCAAAATACCTTATTGTACTATCATCATTCTTCTTCTTTTGATAGTGTTAGATGACAAAATTTCTACATAATGAAATGAAATGATATGAATGATTAGATATTATAACATAATAGTAAGCTACTATTGACCTTCTGAAGTATGTCAGAAGGGGAATTATCTTCTTCCAGTAGTCCTGGATTATTGAGCCATGAAGGTGTTGATGGTTAGATGCCATGAGCAGACAATGTCAACGACTAACAGGCAGGTAGGGGACATAGCATGATATGCTGCACAAAGGGATAATTCACGTCCCAGGAGGGACCAAATAGTATGGTACCAGATTTTATTAGACAAATCACAACAGAGCATAATGTAAAACTTATAAATTGTTTTGTTTCTGGAATTTTCCAGTTAATATTTTTGGACTGTGGGTGACTGTAGATAATTTAAACTGTGAAAATTTAAACTATGAATAAGCGGGGATGACTGAATACACCTACAGAGGTAAGACTATGTAGAGACACAGAAGAAGATGGCAATCAAGCCAAGGACAGAGACCTAGAATAGATTCTTCTCTCATAGCCCTCAGAGGTAACCCACCCGCTGACAGCTGGTTCTCATACTTTTAGCCTCACGAACTGTGAGAAAACAATTATATTGTTCATTTTACACAATCTCTGGTACTTTGTTACAGTAACCCCAACAAACTAATACAGTCAGTATAAAGAAATATACACAGGAATTAGAGCACAGATCAATCTGTGTTTTCTTTATAGCTTTTGGCATTCCATACTGCTGTCATTATTACAATTGTCACAAAGTGAATAAAGACATCTAAATGCACATTTCACAGACGCACACACACACATACATGTAGGTGTGTGTGTGTGTGTAGACCTAATAGAGCCATATTTACACATAAAAATAATAATATCTCCAAATTAACTTCTCTTTTCTTCTGCCTACATAACACAGTAACTCAAAACCCATTAAAAGTCCTCTCTCCTGAATGATTTTTAGTAGTCTTTCAGGCAATATAATGTATAATTACAAATAATATTTTAAATTGTATTGCCTTTCTTTCATTTTACTCTGCTTTGTAAGATCAACTACTGACATGGGCTTTTGAAAACGAGTGTTGCTCCTTTCCTCCTTTCATTGCCACCTGTGTCCTTGAAAAGAGAAACTGAGTTCCTGATGCTGAAGAAGCCCAAATGGCATCACCTGTTTCTTCCATTCATTGCAAATATATACATATAAAATATTATATAGTATATATATTTATATACATTTATATATAATCCTCTCTGCTTTACATGTTTCACAATTATCCTATGAATTATTCTCATGACATAGATGAAGGAAAAGAAAGAAGAAAGAAAAGAAAGAGAAAGAAAGAGAGAAGGAAGGAGAGAGAGAAAGAAAGAAAAAGAAGGAAAAAAGAAAAAGAAAAAGAAAGGAAGGAAGGAAGGAAAAAAGAAAGAAAGAAAGGAAAAGAAAGAAAGAAAAAGAAAGAAAGAAAAGAAAGAAAGAAAGAAAGAAAGAAAGAAAGAAAGAAAGAAAGAAAGAAAGAAAGAAAGAAAGAAAGAAAGAAAGATGAAGGAAGGGGAAGGAAGGAAGGAAGGAAGGAAGGAAGGAAGGAAGGAAGGAAGGAAGGAAAGATTCATCCCCTGATTGACCCACCTGTTTATAATTTTGTTTCTTTTTTAAAAATTCTTTCAGCTTTATTGATGGATTTAAGGTACACAATATAGTTGTTTGATACAGCTATACATTATGAAATGATTATCACAATCAAGTTAATTAACACATCCATCACCTAACATAGTTGTATTCTTTATACAAATTTATTCTACATCTTGGCTAATATGAAAAATGCTGGAGTAAATATGGAAATGCAGATATTTCTTCAACATATTACTTTCATTTTCTTTGCATGTATGCCCAGAAGTGGGATTGCTGGATTAAATAATAGTTATATTTTAATTATTTAGAAACATCCATGTTGTATTTCATAATAAGTGTACCAATTTACATTCTCACCTGAGTGTACGCCAGGAGTGTACGAGGGTTCTCTTTTCTCCACATCCTGGTTGACACCTATATCTCTTGTCTTTTTGATAATAGCCATCTTAACAGGTATGAGGTGATATCTCATTGTGGTTTTGATTTTGATTTCCTTGATAATTAATGGTGTTGAGCACCTTTGCATATGCCTGTTGGCCATTTGTAAGTCTCCTTTGGAAAAATGTCTACTTAGATTCTTTGGCCTGTTTAAATCAGGTTATTTGTATTTTTGTATAGAGTGGTGAGAGTTTCTTTTTTTTTCTTTCTGTTTGTTTGTTTGTTTTTTCAGCCCAGGGTAGAGTGCAATGGCACAATCTAGGCTCAGTGCAACCACTGCCTCCCAGGTTCAAATGATTCTCCTGCCTCAGCCTCTTAAGTAGCTGAGATTACAGACACCTGCCACCATCCCCAGCTAATTTTTGTGTTTTTAGTAGAGACAGGGTTTCACCATGTTGGCCAAGCTGGTCTCAAACACCTGATCTCGTGATCCACCTGCCTCAGCCTCCCAAAGTGCTGGGATTACAGGCGTCAGCCACCACACCCAGCCGAGTCTCTTATATACTTCAATATTAGCCTCTTACTGGATACATGGTTTGCAAATATTTTCTCCCTATTTTCAGGTTGTTTTGCATGTTGTTGCTTGTTTTCTCTGCTGTGCAGAAAGTTTCTTTTGTTATATACAGTCCCACTTGCTTATTTTTGCTTTTCTTGCCTGTGCTTTCCATATCATCTCTAGGAAATTATTGCTACAACCACTGTTAAAAATCTTTCCTTCTGGGAGTTTTACAGCTTCAAATTTTACATTTAACTCTTGTGGTTGTAATTGTTGTTTTGTTTTGTTTTGTGTTTGTAATTGTTGAGATAGGGTCTTGTTATTTCATCGCAGCTAGAGTACAGTGGTGCAATCTAGGCTCACTGTGGGCCACCATGCCAGACTATTTTTTAAATTTTTTTGTAGAGACAAGGTCTCACACTCTTGCCTAGGCCGATCTTGAACTGCTGGGCTCAAGTGATCTGATCACGGCCTCCCAAATTGCTGGGATTACAGGCGCGAGCCACTGTGGCTGGTCACATTTAATTTGATCTAATTTATGTTTATGGTGTAACATAAGGGTCCAGTTTCATTCTTTTTTAAGTGAATAACCAGTTTCCTCTCACAACTTAATGAAGGGACTATCTTTCCAACAATGTGTATTCTTTGAACCCTTATTAAAGATTAGTTGACTGTATATGTGTGGGATGTTTCTGGGTCTGGTATTCTGTTGCTTTTGTCTATATGTCTGCTTTTATGCCTGTACCATGCTGCTTTGATTACCATGGATATGCAGTAGTTTGAAATAAGCACTGTGATATTTCCATCTCTGGCCTTCTTTTTTAAGATTGCTTTGGCTATTAGGGGTCTTCTGTGATTCCATATACATTTCATAATTTTTTTCTATTTCTGTGAAAAATGCCTTTGGGTTTTTTTTAAATAGGGAATGTGCTAACTCTGTAGAGAGCTTTAGGGAATATGGATATTTTAACAATATTCGTAATTCCAATCTATGAACATAGGACATCTTTCCATTTATTTATGTCATTTTCAATTTTTTTTCACCAATGTCCTTAAGTATACATATATTTGATCCTCTTAGTTAAATGTGTTCCTAGGTATTGTACTAATTTTGATGCTATTATAAATGGGATTATTTTTACATTTCTTTTTGTAATAGTTAATTGTTAGTGGATAGAAATGCAACTGATTTTTTATATTAAATCTGTGTGCTGCAAATTTATTGAATGGTTTATTTCTAACATCTTTTTGGTAGTGTTTGTAGGGTTTTTCAAATATGAGATTATGTCATCTACAAACAGAGACAATTTGATTTTTTTCCCATTCAATTTGGATGACTTTTACTTCTTTTTATGCCCAATTATTCTGTTTCGGACTTCTAGTACTATGTTAAATAAAAGTGACGAGAGTGAATATTCTTGCCTAGTTCTGATCTTAGAGGAAATGCTTTCAGCTTTTCACCATTAAATATCATGTTAGTTGTGGGCTTCTCAAATATGACCTTTATGATGTTCAGGCATATTTCTTCTACAACTAAATTGTTGAGAGTTTTTCTCATGAAAAGATGTTATATTTTGTCAAATATTTTTCTACCTATGTTAAGATGATCATATTGTTTCTCTCTTTCATTCTCTTAATGTAGTGTATTTCATTTATAGATTTTTGTATGTTGAAACTTTTTGCATCCCTGTAGTACATCCCACAATTGATTTACAATTCTTACATCTCATTCATAAATTAACCCTTTGATAAAGTTTGCATGTGTGTTCCCACCCACACCTCATAATGAAATGTAATTCCCAATGTTGGTGGTGGGGCCTTATGGGTAGTGATTCCATCATGGGGGTAGACCTCTCATGAATGATTAACACTATTCCCTTTGCTGCAGTCTTCATGACAGCGAATGAGTTCTCATGAGATCTAGTGATTTAAAAGTGCGCAGCACCTCACCCTTTACTCTCTTGCTTCTACTCTGATCATGGGACTGATGTGCCTGTTCCCCTTTGCCTTCCACCGTGATTGTAAGATTCCTGAGGCCTTTTAAGAAGACAAGTGGATGACATCATGCTTCCTGTACAGCCTGCAGAACTGTGAGCCAATTAAACCTCGTTTCTTTGTAAATTACCCAGTCTCAGATATTTCTATATAAGCATTACGAGAACAGCCTAATAAAGCTCTTAAATAGTGATCTTGTCTCTTGTAACAGATTTTGACTGATGACCTATGCTATGGTCTGAATATTTGTGTCTTCCTCCAAATTCACACATCAAATTATAATCAATAATATGGAAGTATAATGAGGTGGAGTTGTTGGAAAGTAATAAGTATATGAGGGCAGTAGTAAGTGTATCCCTCATGAATAAGATTAGCGTTCTTATAAAAATGGCCCTGGAGAACTGTGTTGTCCCTTCACCATGTGAGAACACAGCTAGATGGCACCATGTATGAACCAGAAAGTGGGCCCTTATCATACGCTAAATTTTCCATCACATTTTGGAATTTCCAGCCTCTAGAATTGTGAGAAATATATTTCTGTTGTTTATAAGTTACCCAGTTAATGACCTTTCTTATAGTAGCACAGATATTCTAAGACAGTCTATTTTGTCTAAGTACAGCAAATCCTGCTCTACTTTAGTTACCATTTGTATGAAACACCTTCTTCTATCCCTTTATTTTCATCCTATGAGTGTCCTTAAAGCTAAGCCAGCTACTTATATGCAGTATATTGTTGGATCTTGTTTTGTTATGCAGATATCTGTGTGCTTTGATTGGATAATTTAATCCACTTACATTTAAATGTATTATTGTAGGTAAGAATATCAGTTATATTAATATTGCCATTTTGTTAATTGTTTTCTGACTATTTGTAGTTCCTTTTATCCTCTCTTGATGCCTTTGTTGCAGTTTGTTAAATTTTTTAGTAATATGCTTGGATTCCTTTCTCTTTATATTTTCTGATTGCCTAGAGGCTGTTTTCCTTTGGTATGAATACCATGGATCTCATATAAAACATATTACAGTTTTTAGACTATTTTAAGATGATAACTTCATTTGCATATAAAATGCTACAATTTATTCCTCCTCTAATATTTTATGCTATTGATGACACACTTTGTATATTTTTATGTGTTTCCATTAAAATATTATAAAATATTTTTGTATTGTATATCCATTCAAGCTACAGTTATTTTTAACACTTTCTTCTTTTAACTGTTATACTAGAGCTAAATCTGATTTATGTACCACCATGACAGTATTAGGGAATTCTAAATTTGTATATGTATTTATTTTTACCAGTAGATTTTATACTTTATATTTTTAGATTGTTCCTTAGCATTCCTTTTTTTTTTTGATTAAAGACTCCCTTTTATATTTCTCTTTTTTTTTTTTTTTTTTTTAGACATTCTCGCTTTGTCCCCAGGCTGGAGTGCAGTGGCACGATCTTGGCTCACTGCGACCTCGGACACCCTGGTTCAAGCAATTGTCTCGCCTCAGCCTTCTGAGTAGCTGGAATTACAGGCACATGCTACCACGCACAGCCAATTTTTGTATTTTTAGTAGAGACGGGGTTTCACCATGTTGACCAGGATGATCTCAATCTCCTGACCTCGTGATCTGCCCACTTCTGCCTCCCAAAGTGCTGGGATTACAGGTGTGAGCCACCGAGCCCGGCCCCATTTGTATATCTTATAAAGCAAGTCTAGTGGTGACGATTACATTAGGTTTTGCTTGTCTGGGAAGGTCTGTATCTTTCATTTACTTCTTAAGGACAGCTTTGTCAGGTATTTTATTTTGGGTTGGTACTTTTTATTATAATTATTTTTTCTTCAGGACTTTGAATATACAATTCTATCTCCTTGTTGCCTGCAAAGTTTCTGTCAAAAAATCCACCGACAGCTTTAAGGGAGTTCTCTTTTCTGTGAAGAGTTGCATTT
>NW_012115355.1:4075637-4075930 GCF_000951035.1 Colobus angolensis palliatus | reverse complement strand
AAGCTCTTTAGTTTAATTAGATCCCATTTGTCAATTTTGGCTTTTGTTGCCATTGCTTTTGGTGTTTTAGACATGAAGTCCTTGTCCATGCCTATATCGTGAATGGTATTACCTAGGTTTTCTTCTAGGGTTTTTATGATATTAGGTCTAACATCTAAGTCTCTAATCCATCTTGAATTAATTTTCGTATAAGGAATAAGGAAAGTATCCAGTTTCAGCTTTCTACTTATGGCTAGCCAATTTTCCCAGCATCAGTTATTAAATAGGGAATCCTTTCCCCATTTCTTGTTTTT
>NW_012115355.1:4054280-4070100 GCF_000951035.1 Colobus angolensis palliatus | reverse complement strand
AACTTTCTGTCTCGTTGATCTGTCTAATGTTGACAGTGGAGTGTTGAAGTCTCCCATTATTATTGTATGGGAGTCTATGTCTCTTTGTAAGTCTCTAAGGACTTGCTTTATGAATCTGGGTGCTCCTGTATTGGGCGCATATATATTTAGGATAGTTAGCTCTTCCTGTTGAAATGATCCCTTTACCATTATGTAATGTCCTTTTTTGTCTCTTTTGATCTTTGATGGTTTAAAGTCTGTTTTATCAGAGACTAGAATTGCAATCGCTGCTTTTGTTTGTTTGTTTTCCATTTGCTTGGTAGGTCTTCCTCCATCCCTTTATTTTGAGCCTATGTGTTTCACTGCATGTGAGATGGGTCTCCTGAATACAGCAGACTGATGGGTCTTGACTCTTTATCCATTTTGCCAGTCTGTGTCTTTTAATTGGACCATTTAGTCCATTCACATTTAAGGTTAATATTGTTATGTGTGAACTTGATCCTGTCATTATGATATTAACTGGTTATTTTGCTCACTAGTTGATGCAGTTTCTTCCTGGCCTCAATGGCCTTTACATTTTGGCATGTTTTTGCAATGGCTGGTACTGTTTGTTCCTTTCCATGTCTAGTGCTTCCTTCAGGGTCTCTTGTAAGGCTGGCCTGGTGGTGACAACATCGCTAAGCATTTGCTTATCTGTAAAGAATTTTATTTCTCCTTCACTTGTGAAACGTAGTTTGGCTGGATATGAAATTCTAGGTTGAAAATTCTATTCTTTAAGAATGTTGAACATTGTCCTCCACTCTCTTCTGGCTTGTAGGGTTTCTGCCGAGAGATCTGCTGTTAGTCTGATGGGCTTCCCTTTGTGGATAACCTGACCTTTCTCTCTGGCTGCCATTAACAATTTTTCCTTCATTTCAATTTTGGTGTATCTGACAATCATGAGTCTGACAATTATGAGACTTGGAGTTGCTCTTCATGAGGAGTATCTTTGTGGGGTTCTGTGTATTTCCTGAATTTGAATGTTGGCCTGCTTTACTAGGTTGGGGAAGTTCTCCTGGATGATATCCTGAAGAGTGTTTTCCAACTTGGTTCTATTTTCCGCCTCACTTTCAAGCACCCCAATCAGATGTAGATTTGGTCTTTTCACATAATCCCATACTTCTTGAAGGCTTTGTTCATTTCTTTTTCCTCTTCTTCTTTAGACTTCTCTTCTCACTTCATTTCATTCATTTGATCCTCAATCGCTGATACTCTTTCTTCCAGTTGATCGAGTCGGTTACTGAAGTTTGTGCATTTGTCACATATTTCTCGTGTCATAGTTTTTATCTCTGTCAGTTCATTTATGGCTTTCTCTGCATTGATTATTCTAGTTATCCATACTTCCATTCTTTTCCAAGATTTTTAGTTTCTTTGCACTGGGTACCTAATTCCTCCTTTAGCTCTGAGAAGTTTGATGGACTGAAGCCTTCTTCTCTCAAATAGTCAAAGTCATTCTCCATCCAGCTTTGATCCATTGCTAGCGATTAGCTGCATTTCTTTGGAGGTGGAGATGCGCTCTTATTTTTTGAATTTCCAGCTTTTCTGCACTGCTTTTTCCCCATCTTTGTGGTTTTATCTGCCTCTGGTCTTTGATAATGGTGACATACCGATGGGGTTTTGATAAGGGTGTCCTTTCTGTTTGTTAGTTTTCCTTCTAACAGTCAGGACCCTCAGCTGTAGGTCTGTTGGAGATTGCTTGAGGTCCACTCCAGACCCTGTTTGCCTGGGTATCAGCAGCGGAGGCTGCAGAAGATAGAATATTGTTGAACTGCGAGTGTTCCTGTCTGATTCTTGCTCTGGAAGCTTCGTTTCAGGGGTGTACCCGTGAGGTGTGAGGTGTGGGGTGTCGTTCTGCCCCTAGTGGGGGATGTCTCCCAGTTAGGCTACTCAGGGGTCAGGGACCCACTTGAGTAGGCAGTCTGTCTGTTCTCAGATCTCAACCTCCATATTGGGAGATCCACTGCTCTCTTCAAAGCTGTCAGACAGGGTGGTTTGCGTCTGCAGAGGTTCCTGCTGTTTTTCTGTTTGTTTGTTTAGCTGTGCCCTGTCCCCAGAGGTGGAGTCTACAGAGACAAGCAGGCTTCCTTGAGCTGCTATGGGTTCCACCTAGTTCAAGCTTCCCAGCGGCTTTACCTACTTAAGCCTCAGCAATGGTGGGTGCCCCTCCCCCAGCCTGGCTGCTGCCTTGCCCTTAGATCACAGACTGCTGAGCAATGAGGGAAGCTCCCTGGGTGTGGGACCCTCCCACCCAGGTGTGGGATACAATCTCCTGGTGTGCATTTGCTAAGCCCCTTCCTAAAGCGCAGTATTGGGGTGGGAGTTACCCGATTTTCCAGGTGTTGTGTGTCTCACTTCCCCTGGCTAGGAAAAGGCATTCCCTTCCCCCTTGTGCTTCCCAGGTGAGGCGATGCCTCAACCTGCTTCAGCTCTCGCTGGTCGGGCTGCAGCAACTGACCAGCACCGACTGTCCCACACTTCCTAGTGAGATGAACCTGGTACCTCAGTTGAAAATGCAGAAATCACCCATATTCTGTGTCGCTGGCGCTGGGAGCTGGAGACTGCAGCTTTTCCTATTCTGCCATCTTGCTCCGCCCCCCCGATGAGTTGCTTTTCTACTGCTCCTTTTAAAATTCTAACGTTTGAAAAGTTGATTATTGTATGTCTAGATGTAATCTTCTTTAGATTTGTCTTGCATGTGTCCTTTGAGTTTCATGAACCTGGAGACCAATATTTTCTCCAACATTTGGGAGTCAGCCTTTATTTATTTATTTGTTTGTTTGTTTGTTTGTTTGTTTATTTAGATGGACTGCCACTCTGTAGTCCAGGCTGGAGTGCAGTGGCAGAATCTTGGTTCACTGCAACCTCTGCCACTCAGGTTCAAGTGATTCTCCTGCCTCAGCCTCCTAAGTAGCAGTGCTTGGCCCATTATTTTTCAAAATAATCAACTTTACCTTTTTTATTCATCTTCTCCTTCTGAAATTTTTATAAACTGTGTATTCATTCACTTGATAATGTTTCATGGCACCTGTGCATTTTCTTTACTTTTTTTCCTTTTTTATTTTTCTATATGTTTCTCTAACTTGCTAATTTCAAATGACTTTTTTTTTTTTTTTCAGGTTGTTGATCCTTTTCCTGCACAACTGAGTCTGATATTGAAGTTCTCTATTGATTTGTTTAAGTGTTCTTAAAGTTTTTTTTTACTGTATTTTTCAGCTCCAGAATTTGTTTGGCTATCTTTCTGGTCTCTATTTCTTTATTAAAGTTCTAATATTGTTCATGCATTGTTTTTCCAGTTTTGCTTAGTTGCTTATCTGTCTTCTCTGGCATCTCAATTAGCTTTTGTAAGATGTCTGTTTTGAATTATTATTATTAGTAGTAGTAGTAGTCGTAGTAGTATTTTTTGAGATGGAGTTTTGCTCTTGTTGCCCAGGCTGGAGTGCATGGCACTATCTCAGCTCATTACAACCTCCATCTCCCAGGTTCAAGGAGTTCTCCTGCCTCAGCCTCCTGAGTAGTTGAGATTACAGGAGCATGCCACCAGACCTGGTTAATTTCTTGTATTTTTAGTAGAGATGGGGTTTCACTATGTTGACCAGTCTGATCTCAAACTCCTGACCTCAAGTAATCCACCTGCCTCTGCCTGCCAAATTGCTGGGATTACAGGTGTGAACCACTGTGTCCAGCCTGTTTTGAATTATTTATCAGGCAATTGCATTTGTTTTTAGTTGGTTACTGGAGCTTTGATAGTTTCCTTTAGTGCTGTCATGTTTCCTTGATTCTTTATAATCTATGTATTCTTGCATTAGTGTCTGTGCATTTGAAGGAACAAACACCTCCTCCAGTTTTTACAGACTATTTTCAGCAAGTAAAGCTCTTCTCCTATTGGATCCATAGCTGAAGAGATTGCATCTGGGTTTACAGTCGAGTAAGGTTGGAGCTGAATCACACGACTGCTGCTTGGCCCAACAGTGGGCTCTGTAGTTGGTAGGCCTGTTACAAAGGCCCCAGTGAGAGTGGATCTTGCATTGTCCCTGGATCAACTATACTACTTCCAGGACCTTAATCAGTACTTTGGCACTGGGATGAGAGTTCCTTTCAAGGTTCATAGATGGTGGACCTGTTGCCAGATATGCATCTAGTAATCACTTCCACTGACTCCCCAAGAGTACTCCCGCTAGGTCATTGGGCATGCTCCTGGGGTAGGATTGGCTCCAAATCACTGCTCAGAGAGACTGGAACAGAATCACAGGGCTGCTTGAGGGCCCAGAACTAAGACCAGTATCTGCAGGCCTGCCTTCAAGAGCATGGATGGGCATACCTTCTTTCAGATTCCTGGGCAGGAAGGATTATTCCTGGACCATGGTCAAGTGGAGCTAGAGCAAGGTAACAGCATTGCTTCAGGACAAGGTTGGCAGGTCTCCTCTGAGGGTATGAATGTGCATGTCTCTCAGTATATCCCTAGGCGGAAAGGATTTTTCTCAGAACATAGCTGAGAGGAACTGAAACTGAGGTATGGGGCTATGTCAGAATCTGGAGTGAGACTGAATTCTGTAGGCCTGCCTCTAGGGACATGAAGAAGTTTGTCTCCTGGCAGATCTATAGGCAGGCAGGACTGCATCCAGACTGCTACTGAGAGGGGCTGGAGCCAGTTCATAGGCTGCTTCAGGTTCCTCAGCTCATACCAGGTTCAGTGATGCTATTAACTGAGGTATGATTGTGCACGGGTCCTCCCTAGTCCCTTGGTGGATGGTGCTGGTGTCAAAATCAAGGCCAAACAGTGCTGTAGCTGAGGAACGGGAAGTTTTTGTTTCTAGATCTGTAGCCACGACCACAGTCATTGAACCTGCCACTTGGCTGTGGGATTGCCTTCTCTGAATGGCTCGTTTTTGTGTATGACTTTACTGGGGTTTTTCAACCTCCTACCTAGATCCCAAAGCTCCTACAAAGTCACTTTTGGTGGAGGATGGTTGCAGAATGACTGTTGCTGTAGGGGGATATGAATCAGGGACTTCATACTATGACACGTTGTGTAGGTTTTGTTTTTATAAAATCTGTCTTGCTGGGGTTCAAAACTATTCTATGTGAAAAAAATGTCACATTGATTCACTGTCTCCAGGTGCCTGTTTACTAATTTCTTCTTTGCAGATCCACTTTCTCTATACAAATTACATTATGGATTTTTGAGGTTCAAAGACTCACAAATCTAGATGTGTCAGTATACATTCCCATGTATACTACTGTTTAACTTAGTGCTTTTGCCTGTCTATTTATCCATCTATCTAAAATTATTACCACTAATTTTTTCAAGAGTAATTATATTCTACATATAAAATGTTAATAATATAAACCTAGCAGACCATATTTTAAATGACATCTTTGTAAATTAAATTGAATACATTTAAACATTTGACTCTAAGAAATATAAAAGCTGCTTTAGTATTTCACATGAATTATAATTATTATTACTGATTGAGTTGTTTTATTATATTGTGAAACTGACAGACTAAGACATGCTTTGTACATAGTAGGAATTTATTTAATAGTTCTCTCCTTGAACAAAAAATAAAATCAACTATGTGCATGTCTTACCTATAAAAAGTACTTTCAAGTTTAAGGTATTTAGTCAGTATATTCGGTTGATAGTCATATGAGGATGACTATAACAGAAATTAATTCCCTGGTGCAAGATAAATAGACTCTACTAAGGTATTTTCCCTGGAGTGGTAAATAAGTTTTCAGCATTCTGATTAAAACAAAATTTGATTTGTGGTTTGAATGAACTATAGTTTTCTCTTATCTGCCCAAGCTCTCCTCCATTAGTATGGATATTCAAGAGGCTACTACATTATAATTGCAAAACATGCTTAGCTGAAGTTCAAATCAATGTGTTTAAATAAGACCTACCTCACAAGGGTGGACAGGTGAAGTATCTATTTATGAGTAGTCAAGGGATATAAATCAAAAAGTTGTTTAAATCTCAAAATCCCTTAGCTACATGATATGCTGCTTTGTTGATATCTACTTTCTGTCTCAGTAGGCTGTTTTAGCATGCTTATTGTGTAAAATCTTGACAGATTTATGGCACATTCACTCAGCACTAATCCCATAAATTTTTAAGACTTTCATTTATCCTGATTCAGATTGTTTTTTACTACCTGCATTAATTGGAAGATGTCTTTCCATATTAATTGGGGCTTGATCAGAATTATTTTGAGATACAAAAAAAAGATTTTATAAAATAAAAAGTTTTTATTCCAAATAATAACATAAGCCAAGTCATTTCTATATTGTCTACAATTACATTATATATGAATATTTGAGTTTCAAAATACCATTTCTCTCTGAAGGAAAATCAAATAAACAAATGGTTGTCACATGCATATCTGTCTGAAAACTAATTGAGTCTTCAATGCCTGATCAATTATGTGCATTGTTATTTAAGCCCATTAGATGATAAGATATAAAGACTCCTGATCAGTTACTAATAGTGTTATAAAATATTTTGAGACATGGACATGTTGTGTTTGCAGTCTTCTATCTAAATAAGTAATTTGTATTGTTTTAAGTGTCCTGGTTATTATTTTATCGTGACAAGATAAATATTTAACATACCTTATAAGTTATTTCTGAAACAAAAAGTAATAGTTTGACTCAGGCCATTGTTTTTCTGTAAAAGCTATGAGGCACTGAAAGTTTATAGCCACAAAAGTGAAACTGAAATTCATCAATAGAACAGCCATAATAACTTGATAGTATTCAAGCGTTTTCTCTTTGTACACATTGAGGTTGGGGACAGGGTCTTTTATCAGTAGCAAATATAATGCAAGAGTACATTATGAGACACGGTATAAAAACAGAATATCCTATATTAAAATATGTGTTTTGAGACATTGTGAATTGTGGTGATTTTTCTTGGGCCTTACCTTTGGTGGAGGGCAATTGGGCATGCTACTGAAGTAGAGTAGAAGGGCTATCTAAGAAGAGGTAGTTGCAGAAAAAGCCCTTTGCTGAATCACCTTATTCTTCCATCTCTCAAGCTAACTTATGACCGTGACCAAAGCTAAATTGGTAGCAATGTCCTCCTCCACTTTTTACCAGCTACAGGTTGGCTCTTTTTACTTTGAAATTTTCAACTCAAGGATGTCAAAAGAGTATAAATAAATAAGTGTAGTTTCTCAGAAAAATGTCAACTAAAAAATGTTTTGGTGAAAAGTACATGCTGTAAATTGTCTTTATTGCTGTGTCGCCTTAGAGGCACATCAAATCTTGAACTTTTTAATAGCAGCTCCTTCTGTCCTATTTGTTTATATAATCTTATCTCTGAATCAAGGATAAGATTGTGTCTTTAAATTAGGTAAAATGTATTCATATATTGAGCTCCTAGAAAAACACTGAGCTCTACAAACAAGTACAACAGAACCCAAAACAGACCTAATTGTTTGCTTGTGTTCTTTTAGGTTTTCCAATTAATTTGAAAATATGCAAACAAACAAAAACACTGGATTAAAAAAAATAATGTAAAGAAAAGGATAAAGATGCCATGAGGAAGACATAATAGAGGAAACTCAGTGATTCTTGAAGTCTGAGAAAATTTTCTTGGAATCTGACAAGATGCATGGTGGGAGAGAACCAGACTAGGCATGGTGGTCAGGGTAGTCAAGAGAAGGAAATGTATGGGAAGAACTCTGTGGTGGTACTAGACTTATGAAGGAGTTTATTATTAACATAGATTATTTCACAGAGTCAGGGACATTAGTCCAAGATTCCAAAGATGCTAATGTTTCAACATAATTTACATCTGCAAACTACTAACAGTAACATCTGTTAAAGAAAATGATTATGTGGAAAGAGACTGCCACCACAGGGAGGGCAGAGGAGGCATGCAATATTAAAGAATGCCTCTCTCATCTTATCATTCTAATATGTTTTACTAATGACATGTTCCGCAGTAATGGGTGTAACTTTATAAATAGACTGAAATCTAGAGTGTTTGATGATCAAATAGTCCATGAATGCTACATTTCAAATGTGTGTGATATTTATAATAGGATGTAAAAAGCATTTAAACGCAAGCTGTGCTCATTTATATTCATAGTCAGGGCATAAGAGATAGAGCAGAAGGGAATGTGTTCTTGGTGTGCTAACTCATTCTATAGAAGGTGTGAGCTGAGGTCACGTTTCCCGTGATTTAAATTAGGCAACATAACCTGAGCTGAGGCACGCAGAGACAAGTTTCAGCTGCTATAGAAAACTGCATTCTTCTGTGAGGAAACATGTCTCTGAGAGGTTAAAAGTCAGATATATGAAGAGATAATGCATGGCTGTTGATTGTGGAGAGCTGCTTTGAAACATTTCTTGTCCGTATCTTTCTCCTAATTTACAGAGTAAATTAGCACAGTGCTGTGGTCTGAATGCTGTGTCCCCCCAAAATTCACAGGTATAAATTTAGTCACAAATGAGATGGCATTAGGAGGTGGGGTTGTTAGGAAATTATTCTGACACGGGATTAGTGCCCTTACAAATGAGGCCCCAGAGAGTTGCCTTGACCCTATTCCACCATGTGGAAATCTATGAACCAGAAAGTGGGCCCTCACCAGACACTGAGTCTGCCAGCACCTTGAGCATGGATTTCACAGCCTCCAGAATGTAAGAAACAAATATTTATTATTTGAAAGCTACCTAGTTTATGGTATTATGTTATATAGCAGTCTGAATGGACTAAGACACACACTGCCAAAGAACAAATTCTCTATGTTCCATCTTTCATGCCCTAATTATGAATATAAATGAACACTCTAGTGTTTAATAGGTTTGAAGCTCAATTATACAATTTCATTTATACATGAACTATTACATTTATTGACTATTTGATTACCAAATCCCTTTGAGTCCCAGTTTATTCATAAAGTAACACAATAGTAGGGCATGCCTCTATCAAGATATATTAGAATTATGTGAAAGGAGATTTAATATTTAAATCCCCACCTTTCCTCTTCACCCCAGAATGGTGATCTCTTTCCAAACAATATTTTTTGAAAGCTGTTACTGATAGAAATACAGTTATCATAAGCAGTAAGAAATAATCATCTGGTGAATGCAAGCTTCAGATGCTAAGCAGAATCTAATGTGAATAATTACAGAGAACACTAAATAGTGGCTAAGAATAAGATTTCCCTTTCATTTGCTTCAACTGAGAGAGAGAAGGGAATTGAACAAATAAGATAGGGGAGGACACGTGTGTTAATAGGGTAGAATATATACCAAATATTCAAAAGGGTTTGTTTTTGTAATCTTGTTCCCTGTATTTCACCAAGTTCACATTGTCTTTCCGAGGTCTAATTACTACTACGCAAAGCATCATTGATTTTTTTTGAAAAAATATGATTGTCACATTATGGGAAAATCTATACTTTTGTATGACGTAGGAACAAAAGTTGATAATTTCTCCATAGATTTATTGGCATCAAGTGTCGTTTACCAGTAAAGGACAGAATGATCTTGGGAGTATGTATTGTACTTTTCGCTTCATAAAGCTGAAATGAGAGGTGTTAAGAGCTTTTACTTCTGCTGAGTGTCATTGTTTCTCTATCACCCTCTTTCATGTTCCCATTATCAAAATTTTCTCAGATATGTAGATGCCCACTACAGTGAAATGCACTGCCAAAGAGCTTTCAAGAATTTTACAGAAGCTTTCTTTTTCGGATCACATCTCAAGTTCAATTCAGTCATCTGATTCAGTGAAATATGTAGACTCTGAAGAAAAGAAAGAAAAAAAAACAAAAAGAAACTCAGAAGTCCTATGTAAATTTTGCATGAACTCACGTGCTGAAACTTTTGTATTAATTGCAGTTACATTGGTAGGTGCTGAAAGTTCTGTATTGTCAAATCCTTGTGAGTTAACATCATAGAATCTTATGTTATTCTCATGTGACAGTCCCAAGTGGAATATTCTAGGTAAGCAGGAAACTTCCTGTACATGTTGATGCAATCCTGACATAGAATCACAAGATTCTTTTATTTAGGAACTTCCCCCAGCTCGCCACCCCAGTGTCTGGTCTTCATCTATATCCAGGTGGCAGAAAAAGAAACGACACATCAGCAAACCTGTTTCATAATTTCCTTTACAAACAAGTAACACAATAGAAAAAAGTCGCCTATGGTTGATTGGGTGGTTGGTTGGTTGACTGGTGATAGCTCACCACCAGAACACAAGAAGAGCAGGGAAAGATAGTTCCAGGCTAGCCAGGCATACCTCAGCGATATGATCCCACTGCAGAAGAAGTGGATTATAAATTTGATGGAGTTGGCCAGGTGCAGTGGCTCACGCCTGTAATCCCAGCACTTTGGGAGGCCAAAGTGGGCAGGAGATCGAGACCATCCTGGCTAACATGGTAAAACCCCATCTCTACTAAAAAAAAAAAAAAAAAAAAAAATTAGCCAGGCATGGTGGTGGGTGCCTGTAGTCCCAGCTACTCGGGAGGCTGAGGCAGGAGAATGGCGTGAACCCGGAAGGTGGAGCTGGCAGTGAGCCGAGATCGCGAAACTGCACTCCAGCCTGGGTGACAGAGCGAGACTCCATCAAAAAATAAATAAATAAATAAAAATAAAAATAAATAAATTTGATGGAGTCATTAATCTTCTTGTTCTTTTCATCTAAGGTTCAGAAGAGGTAACTAGGAGTCTTTTAAACAGATCACCAAAATATTGTCACAAAATTAGTAATACATAACTCTTTTTCTATATCAAGCGTGACCCGAAGGTATTTTGTGGTTATATTCCCTCTCTTTCTATATTTAGCAAAGGTTAAATGGTGGAAATGCAGGAGACGGACCCACAGATTGTTTTGGGTGCTTGGGAGTTTATCATGTTTTAATGGCCAATGCAGGTTCTCATGTTATTCTATTACATTTGCCCTAAAAAACTATACATATTAGAAATTTTGGAGACATTTACTTAATCTACAAACTGAATAGATATTTGATATAAACAAAATAATTTGACGGGTTGTTTTTAAATTCTAAATGAGATTGCCAGTATGAAATTGAGCAATTAAAACTATGCATCCAACACAAATCTAACATCCAGAATCTATAAGGAACTTAATTCAAGAAGCAAAAAACAAATAACCCCATTAAGAAGTAGTCAAGAGACAAGAACAGACACTTCTCAAAAGAAGACATACAGGTGGCCACAAACATATCAAAAAATGCTCAGCATCACTAATCATCAGAGAAATACAAATGAAAACCACAATGAGATACCATCTCTCATCAGTCAGAATAGCTATCATAAAAACTCAAAACAAAACAAAACAAAACAAAAAAAGCAAAATGACAGATCCTGGCAAGACTGCTAAAAAAAAGGGAATGCTTATAAATTGTTGGTGAGAATGTGAATTAATTCAGCCACTGTTGAAAGTAGTTTGGAGATTTCCCAAATAACTTCATAGAGAGGACCATTCAAACCAGCAATCTCAACGCTGCATATATATCCAAAGGAAAATCGATCATTCTACCAAAAAGACACATGTATACCTATGTTCATTGCAGCACTGTTCACAATTGAAAAGACTTGGAATCAACCTAGGTGCCCACTGACTGTGGATTAGATAAAGAAAGTGTGGTACTTATACACCATGAAACATACTATGCAGCCAATTTTCATGTCCTTTGCAGCAACATGGATACAGCTGGAGGCATTATCCTAAGCGAATTAATGCAGAAACAGAAAACCAAATACTGCATGTTCTCACTTACAAGTGAGAGGTAAACATCGGGTACTCATGGACAAAAAGATAACAACAGACACTGGGAACGACTACAGGGAGGAAAGAAGAAGAATGCTTGAAAAACTATCAGGTACTTTGCTCAGTACCTGAGTGACAGGATCATTTGTACTCCAAGCCTAGCATCACATGATATACCCATGTAACAAACCTACATATGTACTCCCTGTATCTAAAATAAAAGTTTAAAAATTTTGTCTAAAAAGAAGTTAAGCAATTATCAATGTTAATTAGTCTTACATAAGAAAATATGCCATTGTATAGTAAAAAGCAGTAACTTCTTTGAATTTGCATACTTCTAACTTTTTGGCATTACTAATTTTGCTACTGGCTAATTTTTCATGATAGTTTATTCATTTTTTAATAAGATTTTTCTATTTTGTGCTGAAAAAAAATGATTGGGAAGATATAAGAAGCAAAACTGAGTAGAAAAGGATGTTTAAAAGGGGAAAGTCAGGCCGGGCATGGTGGCTCATGCCTGTAATCCCAGAATTTTGGGAGACCGAGGTGGGCGAATCACTTGAGATCAGGAGTTCAAGACAAGCCTGACCAACATGGTGAAACCTCATCTCTACTAAAAATACAAAAAATTAGCCAGGCGTCGTGGCGCAGGCCTGTAATCTCAGTTACTTGGGAGGCTGAGGCAGGAGAATCTCTTGAACCCGGGAGGCGGATGTTGCAGTGAGCGGAGATTATGCCATCCCACTTCAGTGTGGGCAACAGGAGTGAAACTCCATCTAAAACCAAAAAAAATGGGGAAAGACAGTCCACCTCTTAGTTACTACTAGGGGAAGTTTTAAATGAATTTTGATTCAGCTACACAGTAGACTGCTGTGTGTATCCAGAGAGGAATGAGGGAGTTCACTAAGTAATGTGTATCTTGTGCTTGAATAAATATACTAAAATGAAAATTCAAGGCAAAAAATAATATGTATCTAATACAATTTTGCAGTAAGAATGGAAATTCTGGAAAGATACACAATGCAAGAAACCATGGGTTATCTGTGAGGGTAGTTTTGAGATACAGAAGTAAATAGGAGGATAGAAGAAATAATATGATGTTCACCTCGAGTTTTGGGTATTTTAAAACATATTATCTAATCAAAAACAAATAAGAATACAAGTGGGAAAAAAATTGACTGATGTTTATAGACTAATCACAAATTTAAAGCAGTAATATTGCTTACATTTCTTCTTTTCTTATTGCTTCCCTTCACCCTGCCATTTTGTCCTATTAAATGCTACTACTCAAGCTTTGATAATTTTTCTCAGTGGCTACTTTTTGAATCTTCTGTTTCTCCTTTTCTAATGCCATCCCATATATTCCCATTTTGATATCCTGCAGCTTGTTCTAACTATTTTCTCATCTTCATTTCCATGCAGTCCTTCTGCTTACTTATCTCATCGTTTCTATTCACAGGGCTCCCTTAGCTCCAGTCGCAAAAACTGGAAACTGTGCTGTATCTAATTCTTTTCTTTTCCACTCTTAATATACACATGTTACTACAATGTGTATGTAATATTTTATGTATCCTTACATTTAACTCTCACTGCCGCTTTCCGAGTTTAGGCACTTGGTGCTATCTAGGTGGTTCATGGCATTAATTTTTATAATTTTGATTTGCTTGTAAAAATTTTGTTTGTTGTATTTTAAGCAGAATACCTAACATATTGTGTTTGTTTTATCTGCTTCAACATTGCTGAGTTTCATTTTCTACTTGAATGTTCTTTTTAATTCATATATAAAGATGTACATATTTTGGGGTACATGTAACATACAATATTTTTGTTACATGCATACAACGTGTAATAGTCAAATCAGAGTAACTGAAATATCTGTCATCTCAAATATGTGGCAATATTTGTACTGGCAATATTTTATACTGGCAATATTCGTATTCTTCTCTTTAAGCTATTTTGAAGTACACAGCAGACTATTATTAACTGTAGTCACCCTACAGACATATCAAACACTAAGTCCTATTTCTTCTAACTGCATTTTTGTGTACATTAATCAACTTCTCTTCATCCCCACCCACACCTTCCTGACCTCTGGTAATCTCCAATCTATTATTTTCATGAGGGCCTCTTTTTTCATTTCCACATGAGTGAGAACATGCAACATTTGTCTTTGTGTATTTGGCTTATTTCACTTGCAATGACCTCCAGTTTCATCCATGCTACTGTGAGTGATAGAATTTAATTTTTTTCTATGGCTGAATAATATTCTATTGTGCATATACGCCACATTTTGTATCCATTCAACCTTGGATGGACACTTAGGTGGATTTTATATTTTGACTATTGTGAATAGTGCCTCAATAAACATGTGAACACAGGTATTTCTTCATATATAGAAATCTTTTCTTCTGGATATATGCCCAGTAGTGGGACTGCTAGATTATATGGTGGTTCTATGTTTAGGTCTATTGAAAAGCCTCTATATATTTTTCACACTGGCTTTACTAATTTATCTTTCCACCAACAGTGTACAAGGTTTCCCTTTTCTCTACATGCTTGGAGCATCCATCACAATCTATCTTTTTGATAAAAGTCATTTTAAGTGGGATGAGATAATATCTCCTTGCAGTTTTGATTTGCATTTCTTTGTTGATTAGTGATGTTGAATATTTTTTCACATACCCGTTGGCCATTTGTATGTCTTCTTCTTGAGAAATGTCTATTCATATATTTTGCTCATTTTTTTAAACTACTAATCTCTTTATTTGTTTTGTTTTGTTTTGATAGATTTAAGAGGTAGAAGTGCAGTTTTGTTACATGGATACATTGTAGAGTGGTGAAGTTTGGAATTTTAATGTACGCACCACCTGAATAGCGTACATTTTACCCTTTAAGTAATTTTTCATTCCTCACCCACCTCCCACTTACCACATTTCTAGGCCTCTATTTTACATTATTCCACTCTTTGTGTTCATGTTCACACATTATTTATTATTATAAGTGAGAACATGCAGTGTCTGACTGTTTCTGCGTTTTTTCACTTAGGATAATGGCCTCCAGTTCCATCCATGTTGATTCAAAAGACGTAATTTAATTCTTTTTTTCTATGGCTTTGTATATTGTATAATACATGCAACATATATAGTATATATTGTATGCTATATATATATTACATACATATAGAGTGTGTATATGTATACACACATCACATTTCTAAAAATATGCATATATCCACACATCATATTTCTAAATGTCATCCATTGATATACACCTAGGTTGATTCCATATATTTACTATTGTGAATAGTGCTATGATAAACAAACAACTGCAGGTATCCTTTTGATATAGTGATTTCTTTTATTTTGGGAAGATGTGCAACAGTGAGAATGCTGGATCAAACAGTAGATCTATTTTTAGTTCTTTTGCTCATTTTTAAATTGAATCATTTGAATTTTTTGCTACTGACTTGAGTTCCTTACATATTTCAGTTATGAATTTCCTACCAGATGGACAGTTTGTGAATACTTTCTCCCGTTCTGTAGGTGGTCCCTTCACTTTGTTGGTGTTTCTTTTCTTTTAGAGAAGGTTTTTAGCTTGATGCAATTTCATTATTCTATGTTTGCTTTTGCTGCCTGTGCTTTTGAGGTCTTACTTAAAAACTCTTTGCCCAGACCAGTATCCTGGTGCATTTCCTCAATGTTTTCTTGTAGTAGGTTGTTTGTGCCAGGGCTTACATTTGTCTTTAATCCATTTTGATTTGATTTTTGTATATAATGAGAGATAGGAATCAGTTTCATGCCTCTGCATGTGACTATACAGTTTTACTAGCACTATTTATTGAAGAGCCTGTCCTTTCCCTACTGTATGTTCCTAGCGCCTGTGTAAAAATAAGTTGGCTATAAATGTATGAATTTATTTCTGGTTCTCTATTCTCTTCCATCATCTATGTATCTGTTCTTAGGCCAGTACCATGACGACTTGGTTTAAATAGTTTTGTAGAAAATTTTGAAGTCAGGTAGTGTGATACCTCCAACTGTGTTTTTTTTTTTTTTTTTT
>NW_012115355.1:4048966-4053616 GCF_000951035.1 Colobus angolensis palliatus | reverse complement strand
GAAACAGAGTCTCACTCTGTCCCCCAGGCTGGAGTGCAGTGGCGTGATCTTAGCTCACTGCAACCTTTGCCCTCCGGGTTTAAGCAATTCTCCTACCTCCCAAGTAGCTGGGATTACAGGCACCCACCACCATGCCAGGCAAATTTTTGTATTTTTAGTAGAGATGGGGTTTCACCATGTTGGTCAGGCTTGTTTTGAACTCCTGACCTCTAGTCGTCCACCCACTTTGGCTTCCCAAATTGTTAGGACTACATGCGTGAGCCACCACACCCAGCCTGTTCAATGTAATTTCTAATGATGCTTTGTATTTCTGTGGCATCAGTTATGTTTCATTTTCATCTCTGATTTATCTATTTAGATCTTTTCAACTTTTATCTTAGTTTCTTAGTCTAGCTAAAGATTTGTCAATTTTATCTTTTCAAAAAACCAACTTTTAATTTTGTTGATATTTTGTCATTTTTAGTCTCAATTGTATTTATTTATGCTTTGATATTTATTATTTCTTCCCTTTTATTAAATTTGGGTTTGATTTGTTCTTGCTTTCCTAGTCCCTTGAGGTGGGTTGTTACATTGTTTATTTGAAATCCATTTATTGTTTTTACATAGATATTATTGCTATAAACTTCCCTCCTAGTCTTGGTTTTGCTGTATCTCATAGATTTTCATATGTGGCACTCCCATGTTCATTTGTTTCAGAAATTTTAAAAATTTCTTTCTTAATTTTTTCATCACCCCATTGATTGTTCAGGAGCATGTTAATTTTCATGAGTTTGTTTAGTTTCCACCACTCCTCTTGTAATTAATGCCTAGTTTATTCCATTATGGTCAGAAAGAAAATACTTGATATGATTTTGAGATTTCTGAATGCATTGAGGCTGGTTTTGTGGCCTAACATGTGGTATATTTAGAGGATTATTTCATGTGATATTGAGAACAATGTGTATTATGAAGCATTTGGGTGAAATAATCTGTAGATGTCAGCTAAGCCCATTGGTCTAGCGTAGAGTTTAATTCCAATGTTTCTTTGTAGACTTTCTGTCTGAACGACACTAGAGGTGAGATGTCAAAGTTTCCTACTATTACATTTTATAGTCTGTCTTTCTCTTTCAATCTATTAATGTTTGTTTTGTATACCTGGGTGTTTCTGTGTTGGGTACCTAGGTATTTATAATTACTATATTCTTTTGATGAATTAGCCCCTTTATTATCTAGTGACTTTTCTGATTATTTTGACAGTCTTTGACTTGTCTATTTTATCTGATGCAAGTATAACTACTCCTGCTCTTCTTTGGCTCTCATTTTCATGAAATATTCTTTTCCCATCACTTCAATTTTAGTCTCTGTTTTATAGATGAATTGGGTTTACTGAAGGCAGCATATAATTGGGTCTTATTTCTTTATGCATTCAACCACTCTATATCTGTTAAATGGAGAATTTAGTTCATTTATATTCAATACTATTATTGATAGGTAAGGGTTTACTACTGCCATTTTGACACTTGTTTTCTGGTTGTTTTGTAACTCTTTACTTCCTGTCTTTTTTTCTTACTGTTTTCATTTTTGGTTAGGGGATTTTTCTCTGGAAGTATTATTTAATCCATTTCTTTTTATTTTTAGCATATTTAACGTAGGTTTTGGCATCATAGTTACCATGAGTCTTACCAAAATAAATCTTATAGGTTTGTGTGTGTGTGTGTGTGTGTGTGTGTATATACATCAAGTTTTTAAAAATAGATGACAACTTTTGATTGATTTCAAAGAAAGAAATAAAAACAAAGAAAAAATTAAGAAACTCTACACTTTAACTTTATCCCCTGACATTTTGGTTTTTTATTTTAATTTACGTATTTTTATACTGCCTATCTCTTAACATATTGTGATAGCCATTATTGTTTTTGATAGATGTGTCTTTTAGTCTTCATACTTGAGTTATGAGTGGTTTGCATACTAAAATTACAGTGTTAGAGTATTCTGAGTTTGTATGTGGACTGACTTTCACCCATGGATTTTTTAACTTGCAGTATTATCTCTATGTATGTTGAAGTTCTTTTCTCTCAGACTGAAAAATTCTTTTTAGCATATTTTGTCAGACAAGTTTGGTGATTATGAATTTTCTTAGCTCTTGTTTTTCTGGGAAAGGAAAGTTTTTATAATTATTATTATTCACAGAACAAAACAACGCAGAGACTGCCTGAATGAAAGCACATTAGAACATTTTTTGTGAAGTAGTTTACTTAATAGAATTCAGAATTTCAAATATGTCTTTAGACAAATAAATCTATGTTAGTGTGTTCAAAGATCCATAAATTATGTCCATTTATATTTTGAAATATTTTATATCTAATAATTATATATAAATTTATTTACACATAATGATACATAATTTTAAAAAGTAACAAATTATTAAATCATTTAGCTATTTTATTTCCAAGAGAAACAGATCTTGAAACTTAAGTGAATAAAATGAATTCTATGCCTCAATCTAAAATTGTTAATTTGCTATTTATTCAAGGTACCATAATAGATACAATTAAATTATTTACTTTTTTTAATATGACTAATGAAAATAAAATATTTCTTTATTGTTCTGTGGTTAAATGAGGTAGTACATGATATGACTTGTTGGGAAGATAGTTTTTGTGCACTGTGTTGGGGTTGTCTGGAGGGACAGAACTAATAGGATAGATGTATACATAAAGAGGAGTTTATTAAGAAGTATTGACTCATACAATCACAAGATGAAGTCCCACAATAGACTATCTGCAAACTGAGGAGCCAGGAAGGCAGTCTGAGTCCAAAAATCTCAGTAGTAGGAAAGCCCATAGTTAGTGCAGCCTTCAGTCTGTGACCAAAGGTCCAAGAGTCCCTGGCAAACTACTGGTGTAGGTCCAAGAGTCCAAAAGCTGAAGAACTTGGAGTCCGATGTTTGAGGGCAGGAAGCATCCAGCACGGGAGAAAGATGAAGGTTGGAAGACCCAGCAAGTCTGCTCTTCTCCCTCCTGCTTTATTCTAGTGGCACTGACAGCTGATTCGATGGTGCCCACCCAGTTTGAGGGTGGGTCTGCCTCTCCCAGTCCACTGACTCAAATGTTTTTCTCCTTTGGCAACACCCTCGGAGACACACCCAGTAACAATACTTTGAATCCTTCAATCCAATTAAGTTGACACTCAGTCTTAACTATCACATGTGGTAAATAGTGATTAGTATAAGCTTCATGTTTTGAGCCTAGGTAGTATAAGCCTCATATTTTGAGCCTAGGTAGCCAGGAAGACTGTGGGGCCATTGATAAAATGGGTTTTCTATATAAAGGTAGGGTAGATTTTTATGATAGCATACAAAAATCCAGAAGTTTGTAGTTGTTCTCTTACAAGAAATACACCAATTTTGTTAGTGAATTATTTTTTTAGAATTAATCTTTTAATTTTAAATAAATAACATTCAAATGTATTTCTTAAATTGTGAAAAAGAGTGAAAAAAATTATAATTCTTTATATAAATAATATAACCTCTAAGTTTTCTAGTGTTGGAAATTTCACTGGTCAGGTTTAGTGGGTAAGGAAGACTTTATTTAAGACTATTATGATGTAAGAGATAGATTGATATAAACTCTGCTGAAACAAAAAACAGGAAGGTTTTTAAGCACAGGGGTGAGCTAATCTAGTGAGAGTACTAGAAGCTGTTAGGAGGGAAGATGGCTGATGTGATTAGGCCATCTGTGTTTGCTAGGTGATACATATAGCAATTAGTCTCCCATTCACCAGCATAGACTAGGAGAAGGGGCACTATCTTTCTTCATGATTACATTTCAAAAGGATACCTCCCAGGTCCTTGGGAAAGACATTCATGGATTATAAAACTGGCAAGAGACTGGTGAAAGATTTATATCTTCCCCCAAGGGCAGAAAAAAAATTTACAATTCCAAGTATTCTAAAGTGAATGCTCCAAAATAAAGGGAGGTCAAGAGACTATAGTCAGGAAGAAATATTTATTCAAGCTGAGGGGAAAGTAGACTATCTCAGTTCTTCACAAAGCATACTGGTGTAACCTCATGTATGATTTGGAGGGCTAAGTAGAAAGATTAAGAAATAACTCAAAAGAGAATGTGTCTGACTTGAAAGAGGGTCTGATCTAATTTCAGAAAACAAACCTGTGTTCTATTATAAATAGTGACTAGTAATGGCAAAAAAGTAATTACTCTCACAGAATTTAGGAAAAATTTCTTTGAACATTACATTAATGTGTAAGAGTAAGCTAAGTCTCTTTCTTTTTCTTTTCTTTTCTTTTTTTTTTTTATGCAGTGGTTTCCTAACTGATTTAATTTTTTTTCCAGCTTTATTATTATTATTATTATTATTATTATACCTTAAGTTCTAGGGTACATGTGCATAACGTGCAGGTTTGTTACATATGTATACTTGTGCTATGTTGGTGTGCTGCACCCATCAACTCCTCAGCACCCATCAACTTGTCATTTACATCAGGTTGTAAATGACAGGATTACATAACTCCCAATGCAATCCCTCCCCGCTCCCCTCTCCCCATGATAGGCTCTGGTGTGTGAAATTCCCCTTCCCGAGTCCAAGTGATCTCATTGTTTAGTTCCCACCTATGAGTGAGAACATGCGGTGTTTGGTTTTCTGTTCTTGTGA
>NW_012115355.1:4027274-4043618 GCF_000951035.1 Colobus angolensis palliatus | reverse complement strand
CTGCCCCTAGTGGGGGATGTCTCCCAGTTAGGCTACTCAGGGGTCAGGGACTCACTTGAGCAGGCAGTCTATCCCTTCTCTGATCTCAACCTCCGTGTTGGGAGATCCATTGCTCTCTTCAAATCTGTCAGACAGAGTTGTTTGCATCTGCAGAAGTTTCTACTGCTGCTGTTGTTGTTGTTGTTGTTGTTTAGCTGTGCCCTGTCCCCAGAGGTGGAGTCTCAGTTGAGAATGCAGAAATCACCGGTCCTCTGTGTCGCTCACATGGGGAGTTGGAGACTGGAGCTGTTCCTATTCGGCCATCTTGTTCCGCCCCGTTTTTCTTTTTTTTTTTTTTTTAATGGAGTCTCGCTCTTTTGCCCATGCTAGAGTGCAGTGGTGCAATCTCGGCTCACTGCAACCTCTGCTTCCCGGGTTCAAGTGATTCTCCTTCCTCAGCCTTCGAGTGGCTGGGACTACAGGCATGTACCACCACACCCGGCTAATATTTTGTATTTTTAGTAGAGACGGGGTTTCACCCTTTTAGCCAGGATGGTCTTAATCTCCTGACCTCATGATACTCTCACTTCGGCCTCCCAAAGTGCTGGGATTACAAGCCTGAGTCACCCCGCCTGGCCAAGAATAAGCTTAAATTTCTGTAAGAAACCAAGGTTCTTTCACAGTTAAAAAGTGGGAAAATAGTATAAAACATGTCAAAAGTCAGTTAGAAATTCAAATAGTGCATTGCATTATTAACGTAAATAGAATGGCATTCTTAAGCAGTTTGTAATGTTGCCTTTTATAAAATTATTTCAAATTATTCAGTAATTGCATATCTTTCTCATTGTGAAAAAGATTTCAGAGACTGACAGTGATAAATGATCTTAAATTCAGTTGTTCCGTAGATGATAATGTCCTATTCACAAATGAATAGCTTTATCTGCTAGTCATTTTTAAAAAGTCCTTTGTACAACTGAGCTGCTGTAATAGAAAGTCACTGTACTGCTTACTGCACTTATCATTGTGCAGTGTTTCTCCTGAATTCAAAGGATGGCAGAGGCCCATCACATTCTATTTATACTAGGCACAAACTATAATCTTAAGGTAATGATCCAAGTTTCAAATTCAAAGTAGAAATCATCCTATTGTAAAAGATTCCATTTCTTTTTATCTTAAGTATGCTTTTTAGTCATTGATAAATAGTCATGAGATTAGTGTTGAAAAAGGAACAATACCTGAAGTTTAAGCCTACTTACGATTCAATTTCTTTTATTTAATTTTATCTAACCCTTAATTTCTTTGATTTTAAAAATATGTTTGTCACTCAGTTCAATCAAAAATAAGAAATGATTTTATTGCATTTACTTTTTGTAGTTTCATGATTACTTTTCAGTCTTAAAGACTGAGGCTTTAAAAGTTTTCTGAGCAAACCAGTAGAACCCATCTTTGCTGACTCTAATCCCTCTAATGCTGTACTTATATCCACCTTACAGAAGTTAATTCAATAATAAATAAAAATAAAATGTCATATAAATAAAAACTATGATTTTAGGTTTCTCCTACTTATTCTGGTTATAGAAATGTGTGTTACAGTTATGTTTGTATTTAAGAATTTAAGTGACTTGCTAATTATTTTAAATAAGAAAAACTAGGGAAGTGTCAAATTTCAGTGATCAAAATATTACTATAAAAACACATATTTTGGAGTAGCAGTCAAATGGAATAAAGTTCTTTCTTAAAAATAAAATGTACCTTCTCCCTTGTTATCATGGTTACAGTCTTTATGTATGTTTTCTGATAGTGACTATAAATAAAACAAAATATTTTCCCAGATATGTTCAATTGGCAAGGATGTAAATATAATAGAACAAACATCTACACATAAAAATGTCTGTTATGAAGCATGTATTTGTTCTCTTCAATAAAGAAAAAAAGTTCTTTTCCTATGAACACACAAAATTAAGTCTTTCATTGTTACATTTGTATGTGTTCAATTAAGTTCTTTTCTGAAATTGTGAGAATTTTGATTGGCTATCTTTTATAAATGCAGAAAAATTCAAACTCTAAAAATCTATTTCAACCAGTATATGAAGATAGATTATGTTTGCATAATTATGTAATAATTCCTTTATCAAATCCAAACAACTTCATATAGTTTATTTATAGTTATATTTAATAGGGTATTGCTTGCATCTGCATAATCATCACGATGTTCATTTTAGCAGCACACACAAAAAAAATGCATGTAAGTTTCATAGTTGACTAAACCAGTGGTTCTCAAACATTAGCGTGCATCAGAATCAATTGAAGGGCTTGTGTTGTTGGGCTCTCCTCTGAGAGTTTTTGGTTCAGTAAGTCTGACTTCTGAAAATGTGCCTTTACTTGATGGTAATGCTGCTGAATTGGGGACCACACTTTGGAAATCATTTTATTATTGTGCAAATGGAGTGTTTTAAAATATTTGCTATGATACATTATATTGCAGTACACATTTTTATGAGTTTAATTGTTTTTATTGATTCATATCGTTATCTGTTCTATTCTGAGGTAGTTATTGTTTTCTTTTGTGGAGGACGGGAAGTATGAGGATTAGATTTGGAATCACTGCATTTCATGGTTAAAAAAATTGCAGATCTGATTATTTGAATCCAAATTGGTCTAGTTTCTCATTCTTTGAATTTTACTTAACCTTGATGTAATAAATAAATGTTAAGTTTCTGTTAATTTTAAGGTTCTTTTTACAGTTTAACAGTTTTTACAACTTAACATAGTGTCTCTTATGTGAACCAGAAATGTCTATAGTTTCTACTTGGAGTAGAACGTGGCACAGCATTTTTCTATAGTATTACAGCTTTCTATTCCAGACTTCCTGATAAATGCATCCCCTAGCTGCACTAGGAAACTGACACTCATCCTTGGGCTGGAAGGCCAGTTTCTGGAGTGGCTGGAGTTCCTGACTCTGTCTTCACTGGCCATGAGCAGTCTCTTTTGACCATCCTTATAGGATGCCACTACTGAAGTAAGTTCAAATGGCACATCTTGTGTTCACTGCAGGTAGCAAGCAAAAGTGATATTTAGCACATACTGTCCTGCCAAAATGTGCTGAATCTGGCCAAGGATGAGCTTCTTCTCACAGATTGACATCGATAGTCATCAGAAGATAGCACAACAGCATATGGTGGATTAAAAAATAAAACCTATAGAGGAGCTTTTGGTTAACGTCCCAGCACATTAGAAACAAGGCACTGACAGCTAAAGTATGGCTGTAAAGAAGATGAAGGATGAATGGAGGTGGACAGTGCTCCCTTTCGGGCACAGTTCTAGTGTGTATACACTTGAATCTCTACTTTTCCAGGTTTGGTATACTTTTCTCTGTGATTGATTTATACATTTTGTGATATACAAGTTAGCTACAGAGTTTCTCTATCATTCTGCAAATTAGGTCTTCTTTATTATTTTTGAATATTTAAGAAATATTCAACTGAAAGCAAATTGAATTTTTAACATTAGAAGTCAAAATTAAAAAGATATAATTTTCATAATATAACTTTAAACATTGCTAATATTGTAATGGTGGTGAAAAGTGTTTTATTTACTGATGTAAACATTTTCAGTCAATTGTTATATTCAACAATTTGGAAAGAGCATCATAAAAAATCTTGATCTGGAATTTTGTCTGCCATTTTCAAGTTTAATGCCTAGGATCAGTATACTTGATTAAGCTATGTATAATAAATTACAATAACTCAAGTCATTCGCAAAATATTGTAAAATTATTTATATTTTATAATTATATATTTGCTATTTGAATTTTTATTTTAATATATTTGCTACCTTCCCTTACATTTTGTATTTTTATCTTAAATACATTTTATATAAAATATATATTCACCAAGGCCCATATAAATGTCTCCCTAATTTTATCCAGAATGATGAACACGTATCTTCTAATCTTCCAGGCATTAGAAAGGAAAAGAATTTGTATTAGTCATGGTTCCCTAGAGGGACAGAACTAATAGGATATATATATCATATATATATGAGATATATATATATATGAGATATTTATGAGATATATATGATACATATATGAGATATATATGAGATATATGTGAGATATATATGAGATACATATATGAGATATATTTGAGATATATATATGAGATACATATATATACACACACACATATATAAAGGGGAGTTTATTAAATATTAACTCCCCTTTATATGTGTGTGTGTGCGTGTGTGTGTGTGTGTGTGTGTGTGTATATCTCATTGATATTTTTCCTGGTGCAGTGACCCAAACCTTCATTTCTGAGGGGTGTGGACCATTTGTAGTTCTGCCTGGATTGGGCTGTTGTGGTTTCCCATGGACCTTAATCACAGGGCATGGTAACACTAAGAGATGCCTTAATGGATCTTCTGTATTCCATGAATACTTTTCCTTACCTCTGTTATGGAGTAGTGGACTGATTTCATCTTGATAGTCTGGGTCAATCATACCAGCCAACACTGTAACCCCCGTCTTAGCCTGCTGACTTCAAGATAGGAGGAGCCCAAACTGTCCAGGTGGCAATCTTAACGTCCAGTTTAATGAAATCATTGTTGTATCTCCTGCTGACAGTGTTCCTCCCTCTGGAGCTAAGACCTACAGGCCAGCAGAACATAATGTTGCAGGAACAGGAAGTGAAACTTTTGCTAGTGGATCACTAGGGGTGATGGTGAGTGGTGATACTTCCACTTTCACCTCTTGATTCCCGGACATATGAATCCTGGCTGTGGTAGAAACAGTATCATATATTGCATGCTGATTCAGAGTATACAAGGCCTTCTGGAGAACTCTGCCCCAGCCCTGCAAAGTATTGTCACCAATTTGTCATTGTAATTGTGACTTCAAAAGGCCATTTCACCATTCTATCAATCCAGCTGCTTCAGGATGATGTGAAACATGGTAAGATCAGTAAATTCCATGAGTATAAGCCCACTGCTGCACTTCTTTAGCCATAAAGTGAGTGTCTTGGTCAGACATAATACTGTGGGGAATAACGTGACAGTGTATAAGGCATTCCATGAGTCCATGGATGGTAGTCTTGGCAGAGGTACTGCATGCAGGATAGGCAAGCCCAATCCAGATGAGTGTCGACTCCAGCAAAGACAAACTTTAGCCCTTTCTATGATAGAAGAGGTCCAATATAATGAACCTGCCACCAGTTAGTAGGCTGATCACCCTGAGGAATGGTGGCATATTGAGGACTCTGCTGCAGGCAAATTGGGCACTTAGCAGTTGCCATAGGCAGGTAAACCTTGGTGAGTGGAAGTTCATGTTGCCGAGGGCATACAAAACCTCTGTCCCTGCCACCACAGCCACTTTGTTCATGGGCCCATTGGGTGATGACAGGGGTGCCTGGAGAAAGAGACTGAGTAGTGTCCAGAGAACGGGTCATCCTGTCCAATTCATTATTAAAATCTTCCTTTCCTGAGGTCACTCACTGGTGAGCACTCACATGGGATACAAATATCTTCACAGTTTTTGACCACTCAGAGAGGTCCATCCACATGTCTATACCCCAAATTTCTTTGTCACCAATCTTCCAATCATGTTTCTTCCAAGTCCCTGACCATCCATCCAAACTATTGGCTACAGCCCATGAATTAGTATATAATTGCATATCTGGCCATTTCCTCTTCCATGCAAAGTTCACAACCAAGTTCATTGCTTGAAGTTTTGCCCACTGGGAAGATTTCCCTTCACCTCTGTCCTTCAGCGATGTCCTAGAAAGTGGCTGTAGTGCGGCAGCTGTCTGCTTTTGGGTGGTGCCTGCATATGGTGCAGAACCATCTGTGAACCAGGCCCTAGTCTTCTCTTCCTCTGTTGGTTGATCATAGGGAACTCCCCATAAGATCACTGGTGCAGGCTCAGGGAGAGAAGGCAGGGTGGCAGAAGTGGAGACCATGAGCATTTGAGCTACTTCCTCACGTAACTCACTTGTGCCTTCAGGACATGCTTGAGCTCGATCACATATATATACCACTTCCACTTGATGATGGAATGCTGCTGAGCATGCCTCACTTTATGGCTAGATGGGTCAGAAAGCACCCATTTAATGATAGGTTGATGACCCATAGTCAAATGTTCAGTTTCCACTAAAGCCCAGTAACAGGCCAAGAGTTGTCTCTCAAAAGGAGAGTAGTTATCTGCAGAAGATGGCAGGTCCTTGCTTCAAAATCCTAGAGACCCCTACTGTGATTCACCTATGGGGGCCTACCAAAGGCTCCAAACATCATCCCCATCTGCCAGTGACACTTAAAGCATCATTGGATCTTCTGGGTCATACGACCCAAGTGGCAGAGAAGCTTGCACAGCAGACAGGACTTGTTGCAGAGCCTTCTCTTGTTCTGGACCCCACTCAAAACTGGCAGCACTTCAGATCACTTAATAAATGGGCCAGACCAACACACTCAAATGAAGAATGTGTTGCCTCTGAAATCCAATTAGATCACTAGGCATTGTGCCTCTTTCTTGGTTGTAGGAGGGGCCAAAAGCATCAACTTATCCTTCACTTTAGAAGGAATATCTCAACAAGTCCCACACCACTGGACCCGTAGAAATTTTACTGAGGTAGAAGGTCCTTAAATTTCAGTCGGATTTATTTCTATTCTCTGGCATGCAAATGTCTCACCAATAAGTCCAGTGTGTTTGCTATATATTGCTCACTGGATCCAGTCAGCGTAATGTCATCAATGTAATGGACCAGTGTGATATTTTTGGAAGCAAAAAGTGATCAAGGTCTCTCCGAATAAGATTATGAAACAAAGTCGGAGAGTTGATGTACCCTGGAGGTAGAAGAATAAAGGTATATTGCTGGCCTTGCCATCTGAAGGCAAATTGCTTCTGGTGTGCCCTAGGGCAGGAATGGAGAAAAAGGCATTTGCCAAATCAATGACTGCATACCAGGTACCAAGAGACACGTTAATTTGCTCAAGCAATGAAACCACATCTGGTATAGCAGCTGCAATTGGAGTCATCACTTGGTTAAACTTACAATAATCCACTGCATTATCCAAGATCCATCTGTCTTCTGCACAGGCCAAATGTGAGAGTTGAATGGGGATGTGGTGGGAATCACCATCCCTGTGTTTTTCAAGTCCTTGATGGTGGCACGAATCTCCTCAATCCCTCCAGGGATGAGTTATTGTTTTTGATTTGCTATTTTTCTAGGTAGAGGGAGCTCTGATGGCTTTTATTTGGCCTTTCCCACCATAATGACCCTCACCCTACCAGTCAGGGAGCCAATGTGGGGGTTCTTCCAGCTACTAAGTCTGGCAATTATTGACGTAATTGCTTATGCCAATTATGCATTCTGGCACTGGGAATATGACCACAGGATGATTTCAGGGACCCACTGGACCCACTGTAAGTCAGACCTGACCTAAAACTCCATTAATTACCTGACACCAGAAGCCTCTACTTTAACTGGAAGATTACAATGATGTTTTGGCTCCCCTGGAACGAACATCAGCTCACAATCAGTGTCCAGTAGTCCTCAAAAACACAGGTGCTGCCCTCACAAATCTATTTAGCAAGGCATTGGTAAAGAGTATATCTTCTGAACCCTCCCAGCTGAGATGAGTAGGTCTAAAGTGACTAACCCACTCCACCATTGCAATCTCCCTAAGTCTTTTGATCACTTTCTTGACCTTAAACCAAGGGAGATCAGGCATTTCCAGCTCACTCACAGTAGGCTATCCTTTAATCCATATTTCAGTTAACCAAACAAATAAACTCTTAGAATCTGTTTTAATTCCATGAGCTGCAACATTAAATGCAGAGTCCCTACTTAGTGACCTAAATCAATAAATTCATCCTGATCCAACTCTGTTTCTTACACCATTTTCCCACACCCTTAATATACATTCTCATGCATGTTCTCCAGATTTCTGTTTATAAATTAGAAAACTCAAGCAGTTCTTTTCGAGTGTAGTACACCTCCTCATGGATCATACTGTCAACCTCACCTCTAAGGGCCCGCCAGGGCTTTAGTCTAGTTATGGGTCAGCAACCAAACAGGGGTGGGTGTTCAAGGTGGCTCAAGAGGAGAATCAGCATTATTTTGTCTGGCAACTGCCTCAGGAGAGGCCATCACTGTTGCCTCAGGCAGTGCAGGGTTTATCTCCTCAAAAGCTGGAAAGGCTGATGGCTGCATGGGTCAGGGAAAGGATGTTGTCACTGCTGGTGATAAGATAGCCATTCCTTCTGTCAAAAAAGGTTCATCAGAGTGTGTAAACTCAGTGTCCCCAGATTCATCAGAGTCCTCCCACACATTCCCATTCTAAGTTGCAGGGTCCCAATATTTTCTAATCAATGCCCTCACTTTAACTGTAGGCACCTGGCAAGGCTGCAGATGCAGCCTTCTTTGCAAATCAGCCACTTGCATGATAAGAGCTTATGTCTGTTTTTCCACAATTTCAGCTCTTTCTCTGCAGGAGATAAGACTCTCACTCAAGGCAATCTTAGCAGATTTGATACTCAGTATCTGCTTCTGAAGGTGGGAGTTAGAATCCCTGAGTTCATCATTTTTTTCATCATTTTGTCCACTGATCTTAGGAGCAACCAACCAGCTTTATTTTGTTCCTTGGTTCTCCACATATGATCAAAGGTATTATGTATAGATGACTAAACTCTTTGTCTCTCATGAGTGGTGAATCAGGAGCATCAAAATGCATTTATTTTATTTTGCATAATTCTCTAAACAGTTCATGCCAAGGACTATCAGTGTTCTCCATACTATTAGAAATAGAGTCCTTAGCATTTTTGGGTCTGATCATGTTAAGCAGCCAACTCAGAAACCCTAAAACCAATGAAAGAACACCATCCTTAATGTTTTGTTTCTCTAGAACCACTCCTGGTACCAAAATCTGCACTAGTCAGGGTCTCCTAAAGGGACAGAACTAATAGGATACATACATACACACACACACACACACACACACACACACACACACATATATATATATATAGGGGAGGTTATTAACTTACACAATCACAAAGTCCCACAATAGGCTGTCTGCAAGCTTGAGGAATAAGGAGAGACAGTCCAAGTCTCAAAACTGAAGAACTTAAGAGTCTGATGTTTGAGAGCAGGAAGCATCTAGCATGGGAGAAAGATGTAGGCTGAGAGGCTAGGCCAGTCTCACTCTTTCACCTTTTGCTGCCGTCTTTATATTTGCTGACAGCTGATTAGATTGTGCCCACCAGATTAAGGGTGGGCCTATCTTCCCCAGTCCACAGACTCAAATGTCAATCTCCTTTGGCAACACTCTCACAGACACACCCAGGATTGATACTTTGCACCTTTCCATCCAGTCGAGTTGACACTCAGTATTAACAACCACAAAGTTTTAACAGATAAATGATTTCTTATCTCAGTTCTTTATGAACAGTCATTTAGCAGTCCAATATATTCCCTCTTCTCCCTGGTAGCTGTGGAAGGTATCTGAGTTACTGGCAGCAAATCTACATGGGTCTGCAGCAAGCTCAATTCTTGCCTCCTCAGAAGGAATAATTCCACTAAGGGGCATCAAGCAGAAAAGCAGACCAAGACAAGTTTCAGAGCAGCAGGGGAAGTTGATTAAAAAGCTTTAGAGCAGGAAAGAAAGGAAAGTGAACTTGGAAGAGATCCAGGTGGGCAGCCTGAAGAACAATTGCAGTGTTTGTGATCCTAGGACTTTATAGCGTGGCCCCTTTGCGGTGTCTTGCATCCCTTTCTCATGACTCTTCCCTTAGAGTGGGCTGCCCACATATGCAGTGTCCGCCTTGCACTTGGGACGTGTGTGTGTCCAGTATGTTTAGGAAGTTGTGCGCATGCCCATCTGAGGCTTTTTTCTTTTCTGGTGGAACCCAGTAAAGGGAAAAATGTCCCTAGAAGGTCATACTCTGTCATTTTGTATCTTAATGGAGAAGTTGCATCTCCCTGGCATCTGCATTCAATTAACACTTTAATATTAAGAGTTATGGACTATTAGGAGATGGTTTCTCCCTGGTGCTGGCTGCAAACTTATCACTTTTAGAGAGACAACATGATAATTGCCAAGCCATAACCTGACATTCCTAGTGGTGGGGGAGAGCTGTCTCCTGCCCTGCTCATGCCTGCCTAATTACCTGTAACATCCCAAAGGACACTGTTATCACTAAATAATTGCATTCTCCCAATGTAGTGTCATTTGGAAGTGGGGTTTTGGAAGGATGATTAATTCATGAAGATGGAGCCCTCATAAATGGTAGTGCCCTATTAAAAGAGATTTTAATAGTGACCTTTTAAAAGAGACCTCACGGTGGGACGTAGTGGCTCATGCCTGTAATCCTAGCACTTTGGGAGGCTGAGGCGGGTGGATCACCTGAGGTTGGGAGTTCGAGACCAGTTTGACCAACATGGAGAAATGCCATCTCTACTCAAATTACAATAAATATTACCCAGGTGCGGTGGTGCACGCCTGTAATCCCAGCTAGTAAGGAGACTGATGAAGGAGAATCACTTGAACTCAGGAGGCAGAGGTTGTGGTGAGCTGAGATGATGCCATTGCAACCCAGCCCGGGCAACAAGAGTGAAACCCCATCTCAAAAAAAAAAAAAAAAGTCCATCTTGGACTTCCAGCCTCCAAAATAGTGAGAAAGAAATAAATTTCTGTTTTTTGTTTGGTTTTCTTTTTTTTTTTTTTTTTTTTTTTTTTTTTTTTTAGACAGAGTCTTGCTCTGTCACCCAGGCTGGAGGGCAGTGGCACAATCTCAGCTCACCGCAACCTCTGCCTCCCCAGTTCAAACAATTCTCCTACATCAGCCTCCCGAGTAGCTGGGACTACTAGTGCACACCACCACACCCGGCTAATTTTTATATTTTTAATAGAGACAGAGTTTCACCATGTTGGCCAGGCTTGTCTCAAACACCTGACTTCAAGTGATCCACCCACGTCAACCTCCCAAAGTGCTGTGATTACAGATGTGAGCCACCATGCCGACCAATTTCTGTTGTTTATAGGCCACAGACTTACTGATATTTTGCTACAGAAGCCTGAAATAACCAAGACAAGCACCACAGCTCATGTTTGGTCACTGTCAATTCTAGGACGTCAGCAATACACTTCTGCTTTTCAGTGTGAATTGTGTATGGGCACCTTTACAAATATGTATTCCTGTCTTTCAGGATCTGCTACTTGTTGCTTTTGGGACTCTGAAATCAGTACCCCAAAATCTGGCATTTTGACATGCTAAACTAGAGAAGCCTCAGGGTCTCCCTTACCCATTGACCAATGCCCTCACCACCAGGCCCCACTGTCTCTCCCAAAGGAGCTTAAGTTCCTTTATCTGCCTAAGATCCAAACCCACTAAGAAGAACAATTGTTCTTTCCTTCCATCCCTGTTATCACATTATCTATTGCAGAAAAAAAGACAACATTTGACCACATCTTAGCAGAAACTTTTACTATCTCCAAAGATCATAAATCGAAAACTATTTACAAGTTAATGTCTGTTTCTGAGTCCAATTATTCTCTCTAACAAAAATTTGTTGCCTCTCAATACAATTCATTTTCTGCCTCCTCCTAGAACCGATTTTACCAGAATCCAAGCCACCTTTCTTTTTGTAACCTCAGAATGGTATACACTTCTGTAACTCATTAGAATGTTGGTGTGGAGTCCTGATAAGATCGCTAAGCAACAACAGCAAGGGATACCAGATGTGGGGAGAACATTGGTTTGTTTAGAAAAGAGCTAATCACAGACAACCCACTGGCATGATATCCTGTTTCCAAATACCTCCCAGCCCCAGCAGCACCACCTTATCTGCACACCTTATCTGAAAGTAGCCCCTCCAGTAAGACTCAGTATCAGGTCGTGCTGCTCCAGCCCCTGCCTCTTTGCAAACATCCTCTTTTGTGCTGTGCTGCCTGTTACTTCCCTGCAGTATACTTTCTCTCTAATAAATCTACCTTTCTTTCCTCACATCTTCTTTGGTAAATTCTTTTGCCACCAGCAACACTGGCCCCAGCCAGTGGCATCCATGATAGTTGGGTCTTCATCCTGAAGGCATTTGTGTATAAATGTTAAATAAAATTGTATACCTTTTCTCTTATGAATCAAACATGCCAGTGATTTTTCAGTGAAGCTTTAGGGGGTCGATGGTAATGGTCCCCACATTACCATGATTATATTACTATTACAATTTTTTATTCTTCTATTTTAATAAGAAAATTTATTTTTTGGATTATCATGTCTTCTAGGAAGTCGATGTGGTCCTAGCTCTTTCAAGCACAGGCATTCCTCATTTTATTGTGCTTCGCTTTGTTGTGCTTTTCAGATATATATATATATTTTTTTTTAATTGAAGGTTTGTGGTAATCCTGCATTTAATATGTCTATCAGCACCATTTTTCCAACAGCATGTGTTCATTTTGTGTCTTTGTGTCATGTTTTGGTAATTCTCACAATATTTTGGACTTTTTCATTAATATTATATCAGTTATGGTGGTCTGTGATTAGTGACCTTTGATGATGCTATTGTAATTGTTGTGGGATTCTATGAGCTGTATTCATATAGGACTGAAAACTTAATTGATAAATGTGTGTCTTCTTACTGTCCCACTAACTGTCCACTCCCCTATCTCTCACCTTCTCCTCAGTCCTCTTTATTCTTTAAGGTACAACAATATTGAAATTGGGTCAATTAATTACCCTACAATTGCCTCTAGTGTTCAAGTGAAAGGAAGAGCCTTATGTCTCTCACATTAAATCAAAATCTAGAAATGATTAAGCTTAGTGAGGAAGGGATGTCATCAAAAGGCATGGCAGCCTGAGAGCTAGGTCTTTTGAACCAACAGTTAGACAAATTGTGAATACAAAGAAAAAGTTATTAAAGGAAATAAAGTAGCACTGCAATGAACTCACAAATAAGTAAGCAAAATAGACTTATTGCTGATATGGAGAAACTTATAATAGTCTGGATAGAGGATCAAACCAGTCACAACATTCTAGAGCAAGGCTAGAACTCTCTTAAGTCAAAGTCTAATCCAGAGGATGGTCAGAACTCTCTTCAATTTCATGAAGACAGGGAGGTGAGGAAGCTACAGAAGTTTGAAACAGATAGTTCAGTAGGTTCAGGAAAATAAGCTGTCTTTGTAACATAAAAATAATACAGTAGGTAGCTAGTCAGACATGAGCAGAGCAGAAGAGGGCTCCGCCAACCACACACACACCAGGAATGTCAGGAGACCAACAACTGATGGTCAGGCTATTGTTAACCGTCTGTCTAAAATAATAATTAGTTACAGCCAGCAGCACGGAAAGGCAGTCCTCCAGCAAACAGAAACACCTGAAGCTGTTTCCCAGTAAGATTTCAGGAGTTGGGTGAGTGGGCTCACACATGCATACTGGGAGGCAAAATGGTGGCATTTAACTGGTATATGACCTCCTAGGGACATTCAGCTGGTAAGGGAAGAATGCCTCAAGTGAACAATCATACATATCCAGTAAACACACTGCGCATGCTCCTCTCCCAATCGACACATGTTGATAGCCCACCCCAAGGGAAGAATCAGGGGAGAAAGAACACAAGACCCTGGAAGTATGCCAACATATAAAACCCCGAGTCAAAAGGTCAAATCGTGCGCTTGTCTTTCAAGTTACCCCTTTGGCCCTCTTCCAAGTGTACTTTCTTTTCGTTCCTGCTCTAAAATGTTTTATTAAACTTTCACTCCTGTTCTCAAACGTGCCTCTGTCTCTCCTTCTGCCGTATGCTCCTTAGTCAAATTATTTCTTCTGAGGAGGCAAGAATGGAGATTGCTATACACCCATATGGGTTTGCTGCTGGTAACAAAAATAGAAGGTGAAGCAGGCAGTGCTGATGTAAAGGATGCAGCAAGTTATGCAGAAGATCTAGCTAAGATAATTGAGGAAGGTGGCTTCACAAACCAATGGATTTTCAACATAGACAAAATAGCCTTCTATTAGAAGAATATGCCATGTAGGACTTACATAGCTAGAAAGAAAAAGTCAGTGCTTGGTTTCAATGCTTTAAAGGACAAGCTAGCTCTCTTGCTAAGGAATAATGTAGCTAGTGATTTCAATCCTGAGTTTTAAGAATTATGCTACATCTACTCTGCCTGTGCACTATAACTGAAACAACAAAGACGGAATGACAGCAAATCTGCTTACAGAATGTTTTAGTGAATATTTTAAGCCCACTTCTGAGACTTATTTCTCAGAAAAAAAAAATATTTGAAAATGTTACTGTTCACTGACAAAGCACCTGGTCACTCAAGAGCTCTGATGAGATGTGCAGGCAGGTAATACAAAGCACAACGTTCATTCTGAAGCCATGGATCAAGGAGTCTTTTGCCTTTCATGTCTTATTATTTAAAAAATACATTTTATAGGCCGGGCACGGTGGCTCATGCCTGTAATCCCAGCATTTTGGGAGGCCGAGGCAGGCGGATCACAAGGTCAGGAGTTCAAGACCAGCCTGGCCAATATGGTGAAACCCCAACTCTACTAAAAATCCAAAAAAAAAACTGTCCTGGTTTGGTGGTGTGTGCCTGTAGTCCCAGCTTCTTGGGAGGCTGAGGCAGGAAAATCACTTCAACCCTGGAGGCGGAGGTTGCAGTAAGCCAAGATTGTGCCACTGCACTCCATTCTGAACAATAGAAGGAAATGCCATCTAAAAAAACAAAAAAGAAATACATATTACAAGGTTATAGCTGCCATAGATAGTGAGTCCTCTAATGAACTGGGCAAAGTAATTTGAATACCTCGGAAAATGATTGATCATTCTTGATGCATTAGGAATATTCATAATTCAAAAGATGAAGTCAATATAACAACAATAAAAGCAATTTGGAAGAAGTTGATTCCAGCCATCATCGATAACTTTGAGAGGTTCAAGACTCCAGTGGAGAAAATAACTGCATATGCCATGGAAAAGCAAAATAAATAGAAATTGAAGTGGAGGCTCTAGATGTGCCTGATTTGCTATAATCTCATAATAAAAATCTTGAACTGCTGAGGAATGGCTTCTTTTGAATGAGCAAGCAAAGTGGTTTCTTGAGATAGACTCTACTTTTGGTGAAGTGGCTGTGAACATTGTTAAAATGATTTTAGCAACAAAGGATTTAGAATATTCCATGAATTTAATTGATAAATCGTCAACAGGGTTTGTGAAGGTTTGAGCAGAGTTTGACTTCAATTTTGAAAGAAGTTCTACTATGGCTATCAAACATCACATGCTAAAAAGAAATCTTTCATAAAAGAATCAATAGCAGAAAACTTCATTATTGTTTTATTTAAAAAAATCACCATAGTCACCCCACTCTGCAGTAACCACCACCTTGATCAATCAGCAGCCAGCAACATTAAGGTAATTTTCTCCACCAGCAAAATGATTAGTAAACACTAAGGAATTAGATGATTGTTAGCATTATTTAGCAAAAAAAATTTTTTAATTAAGTTTTTTTTTTAGACATAATGCTGTTGTACATTTGCTAGGCTACAGTGTAGTATAAACATAACTTTTATAAGTACTGGGAAACCAAAAAATGTGTGCTACTCAGTTTATTGTGATACCAGCTTTATTTGTATATTCACTTTATTGCAGTGGTCTGGAACTAAACCCACAATATTTCTGAGGTATGCCTGTATAAGTAATGGTACATATAAGTTTTGCTTTTTCTTATGCTTTTTCTTTGACTTTACAATGGGAATTGATTTAGGATATATATCCTCCTGTTGGAGACTGTCATTACTCCCTTAGCAGGTTTCAGAAGAAAGTAAAAGCTAAGTCACATTTAAAAAAAAAAAAATGGCTATGGTAAACAGCAACCGCAACCTCAGCAACCATCCCATTATAACCCCAAACCTAATAGAGAATAAATATAATTTAGAAGCAGATTTTTAATCAATTGTATATTGTTTTATTTATTCATTTGCCTTCTTAAGATGAGGGTATACATATTGAAGTACTAAGATAAAACTCTAGCTGGGAGTAAATACTGTGATGGTAGGAAGCTGAAGGAAAGGATCCTTTGCTAGAAATATATGGCCACAAAAGCATACAATTAAAAGATGGCGGGGAGCGGAGCAAGATGGCCGAGTAGGAACAGCTGCAGTCTCCAATTCCCAGCGCGAGCGACACAGGAGACCGGTGATTTTTGCATTTTCAACTGAGGTACTGGGGTCATCTCACTCGGGAGTGCTGGACAATCGATGCTGGTCAGCTGTTGCAGCCTGACTAGCGAGAGCTGAAGCAGGGCAAGGCATCGCCTCACCTGGAAAGTGCAAGGGGGAAGGGAATCCCTTTTCCTAGCCAGGGGAACTGAGACACA
>NW_012115355.1:4015367-4022389 GCF_000951035.1 Colobus angolensis palliatus | reverse complement strand
AAAAAAAAAAAAAAAAAAAAACGATGGCTCTAGAGGACTTGGAGACAAAGGAGATGAGGGAAGAAGAATGTACTTTCCAGTGATCCTAGGTGGTCTTCAAGATTGAAATGTTTACCTCTAATCTCTTGGTCAAATATTTACAAATCTGAAATTTAGTTCTATTTATTCTAAAATATCTGCATGTGTGAATTTAAACTAATCGCCTCCAAACTTAGAAGTAAGTAATTAGTATTTGAAGAGTCCTATTAATAAATGCACACTGCCTCAATAGCTATGGCAAACCTTTCAATCATCATTCCCTCAATATGAACCAGAAGATTTTTTATTTAATGTTAGAAATGCTAGAAATAATTTTTCAATGGTGAATAAGTATTATTCAAAAATGTGTTTGACGAAAAAGACCACATAAGCATTGCCATCCTTGCATGAACGATATAAAAACATCCACAAACTCAGGATCCAAGAACTTAATGAATAACTCTATCACCTGTTCCAACTAGACTACAGGAGAAAACATTTAAATCTAGGTGCTTCTCAACAACTGGCTTATGTTAACTACTTGGATTGTTCTCTTTTTACATTCTTGATATTAAAGATTTTTTATGTTTGTTTGTTTGTTTGTTTGTTTTTTGGGACAGAGTATCGCTCTGTCACCCAGGCTGGAGTGCAGTGGCCCTATCTCGGTCACTGCAAGCTCCGCCTCCTGGGTTCACACCATTCTCCTGCCTCAGCCTCCCAAGTAACTGGGATTACAGGTGCCCGCCACCACGCCCGGCTAATTTTTTTGTATTTTTAGTAGAGACGGGTTTCCCCGTGTTAGCCAGGTCAATCTCCTGACTTCGTGATTGGAACACCTCGGCCTCCCAAAGTGCTGGGATTACGGGGGTCAGCCACAGCGCCCAGCCTAAAAATTTTTATGCATAGAAAAATCTGATGGAAGACAAGACTTTAGAACATACCCCCTGCTACAGTGGAACTAGGGGATTAAAAAAAAAAAATCAATATTTATTTAACTCATAGCTGTTTGTTTTATTCAAATAGTTTGATAATTGTGCATCAAGATTTAATCAGTTTTTAAGACTGGTGTTTTCTTCTGTTTTCTACTGGTCAAAAATAAAATTAGTTCTTGGTAAAAGCTCAATGGCAAGTACACATAATAGTGTTTTAGTTAGAACCAAGTGTAAGAAGGGCCCAATTGTCATAATGAATGCACCAGTTTGTGTTCTAGAGAAAGCCTCAGCATTCTTCCTGTAATCTGGACAGTTATTACAACTCTTTTAGTAGAGCATATAAATCTAGCAATAATGTTCCTAATTTAAAAGACATATTTGTTTCAATTGAAAATTAATTCACTAAATTAATGAATAATGTTTATAATAATAACTGCTGTGATATGCCATGTAGTCATGCTATAAAAGCAACAAAGACAGTCCCTTTTCTGAAAGAGCTTACAAACTGTGGGAAGAGATGGACAAGGAATTGTTATACAATGTGTAACAACATGAATACATAGATTAATACCTTGAGATAGAGAAAACACCCTTTCCTTCAAGAATTGCAAAGTGTTTGCTATATTCAGAGCATAAGCAGAAAGAAAAAGAAAAGGAATGTGAGTTAAGTGTGGAATATACCTAGAGGTCAGCTTTAGTCTGGATTTTTCCTCAGGGCGACGATGCAAAATTGAAAGGTTTTTAAATGTGAAGTGGCATCATCTCCATAGAGCTCTCCTGCCCAGTAGGTCCTTTCACAGCTCAGTGGACAGTGAATGCCTGTGGCATATGCATAGTGAGACTATTGTGCCCTTTACAGAAGCCATTGCCACTGTCACCCTGAAAAATTTCATCCTACCAACTTCGTGAATGACAGAACCACTGTCCTTTTTTCTCTGTGATGCTACTGAAAAGTTCCTTCCTGGAACTTTAAGTAGATAATTTTTTGTTAGTTCATTGTCTCGAAACTACCTTTGCCAAGATTATGATAGTGAGAGAATTTTAGCATAGCTGAATCAGTCTTGATTCCAATCTTAAAGACTGGCTGTCCTCACTATTTCTTGGACATAGGACAAGTTAACCATGGGAGGAATTTAGTTTATAGTTCAACTTTGAAATAAGGATGATAAGAGTTCCTCCCTAAAACTAACCTCTCCTTGCCCAGGGACTAAAACCTTGTAAAACTAATGAAACACTATGAGATTAGTATTATGGGAGGAGCCTGCATTCTGGTGAAATGTAAATACAGTTCAGCCATTTTTCTGGAGGTCACGGGATTTGTATCTTTCCCAATTGCTCCTATGACTAACATCACTATTGTAAAACCTAAGATTGATCTTTTGAGATGTTTTTCAGCCTTTTACATCCTGATGACCAACTCCACCCAGAGTTATGATTCATGACTCAGTTGGTCCTGTGGCTAAATTGAAAGGCTGACTTGGCACATGAGGAGTGTTTTCCACACTTCTATGACTTCATTCCAGCTAATCAGCAGCACCTTTTCCCTAGCCCTCTAATCACCACATTAGCCATAAAAACACTGGCCTCTGAGTTCTTGGAGAGGCTGATTTGAGTAATAAACTTTTGCAATTCCACTTGGCTCTGTATTTATTAAACTCTTTCTCAGCTGCAATACTGCTGTTTCAGTAAATCAGCTGTATCTATTCAGCAAGCAAGAAGAACCCAACCAGGCAAATACAATTTTTTTCTTTGGCATTATGATTTACATAACCCTATCCCCAGCAGAATACATCCGAATACCTCCTGAGATCCATGGGCCAGTGGAGGATGCAAGGGATCCCCCATTCAATTTTTCCTACCTCAGATTTTCTTAAGTAAGAAATACAGAAGTGCTAATGGAGATGGTGATCTCAAAGTGATATTGTGACTCCAGCCAGAACAGAGTTCACAATCCAAGGCCCAGAGACTACAACTTGATAGGATATTTATGCAATAAATATTTAATAAACAAAGGTTCACAACTACATTTGTAGTGAAAAGCTGACCCAACATAGAACCAAAATTTAGACTTAGGGACAATGTTTTGAGAGTTAATCACCTATACACCCAATGCTTCTCCTTTTTATATTTTTTTCTGAACAGAATGAACCAATGAAAAATTATTCTTAATTAGAAAAGCCTATTTTAGTTATCTAACATTTTAAAAAGTTTTTCTGAAATCTTACGTATATTACCCAAATATAAATGTGTTTGTGCGTGTGTGTGTGTATGTGTGTGTGTGTATATATATATATATATAAATATTCATCTACCCCAAAGCTGAGAGACCTTCCATGTAATATATGTGTGGACCATGACATGTATTACTTTTTTGTCGTCTGTTTTTTTTTTGTTTTGTTTTCTATATAGATAATATATAGTTTCAGTTTTTATTTTGTTACAGGGGGTTGATAAGGAGTCATTTCATTTAATGATAGAAGACCTATTTTATGATCTTCTTCTCTTTCTTATCTACCACAATAAGGTGTTTGTGTTGTTTCTGTCTCTCTCTCCCTCTCGTATATTTTCTCAATGAATAAGCATGATACACCCTTTTAAAATACAAGCTATTAAATATCAATGTGTTTCCTTTTATTTTTCTTTTTAAAAATTTTTTTGAGGTGAGAACATTTAAAATCTATTCTTAGTAATTTTCAAATATGCAGTTCATTGTTATTAACTATAGTCATAGCATGTCATGCGATAGATCTATTGAACTTACCCCTCCTGTCTAACTGAAATTTTATATCCTTTGACTACCATCTTCCCAATTCTGCTCCTTTTCTGTAGTGTATTTTCTAACTTTTAAAAAATAGGATTTATTTTTTTAGAGCAGTTTTAGATTCACAGCAAAATTGAGGGGACTGTACAGGAATGGAACACTTGTGACAATTGAACCTATGTTCACACATCATTATCACCCAAAGTCCCTAGCTTACATTAGGGTTTATTCTTGGTGTTGTATGTTCTATAAGCTTGGACAAATATACAATGAAACATGTCCATCATTATAGTACTACATGGAGTAATTTAAGATGCCCTGAAAATTCTCTGTGTCTGCCTGTTGATCTCTCTTTCCCATCCAAACCCTGACAATCACTGATTGTTTTACTGTGTATATAATTTTGGCTTTTCCAGAAAGTCATAGATGGAATCATATAGCATGCAGCCTTTTACAGATTGGCTTCTTTCACTTAGTAATATGTACTTAAGCTTCCTGTATGTATTTTCATAACATTTCCACATGACTAATATAATTTTTTTCCTGATCTCTTTTCCAGAATATTTGTATAGAGAACAGCCTTGGAAGATAGACACAGTACTTTCCTTCAAGGCAGGAAGTAGATATAATCCCTCAATAGAACCATACACATATTATCTCTGTGGAATAATATTTGAACAAGTTTACTAGAAATTTACTTATGCAATTAAGGGTTTCCTAAACTCAGGATTCCTTAGCTGTAACACAAACCCATTGTCTATGTGCAGCACCCATCTGGGCCACTACACATCGCTTCTATGGGACTTGGGTCTTAAGGGAACTGATACAGGCATACAGCTCATTCTGCCTCTTGTAACATAACTAATAAAAGTATCTGACTCTAACACAGGAAACCCATTTCTTCTGCCACCATTAATAACATAGTGGCAGGCAAGCTACTTAAGTTCAAAGTAAGGCATAATATCAGATATTTTATAGCTATTAACACTTTACTATATACAAGACTACACAGGAACATAATGTTAAATAACATGTTATACATCATTGTATCGGTGCTATATAATTATATGGGTAAGTTGTACAGTTCATAAATGTACAGTTTGATGAATTTTGGCAAATATACACCTATCAACACCCCAATAAGATATAAACAAGTTCATCACTTTAGAAATTTATTTTATTCCTTTTAACCAGCCCCTTCTGTGAGCCTTTCTAGTCAGTGATTCTTAATTCTATCTCTGCAAATTAGGTTGCCTTTTTCTTGAAGTTCATTTAAATTAAATCATTTTGTATGGGCTTTTTTGTGTCTGCTTCTTTTTCTTAAAATAATTTTCCTGAGAGTAATTCATGAGGTGTCATTATATTTTGTTAATTATTGTTAAGTATAATTTCCTTGAAGTGATATGTGATAATTTCTTACTCACTCTTCTGTTAATAGACATTTGGATTGTTTCTAGTTTTTGTTTCTTTTGAGTAAAACTGCATCAAATATTCTTGTATTCACCTCCTTATGGACATGTTTTCATATCTTTTAAGTAAATATCTGGAAGTAGAATGACTGCCTCACATAAAGTAATATAAAATAGGAGTATATTGATCTTTTCTAGGAAGCTTTCAGCTAAATTCCGAAGTGGCTCTATCATTTCATATTCTACTGACAAAGTATGAGGGTTCCATTTACTCTTCCTCTCCAATATTTTGTTACTTTAATTATAACCTTCCTAGTGGATGTGAAGTTATATCTAATGGTAGTTTTAATTTGCATTTCCCTGATGAAAAGCAATATTGAGCAACTTTTCATGCGCTTCTTCGTTATTGGTACATATGACTTTGCAAAGTGTCTTCCAATATGTTGCCCATTTAAAAAAAAAAAAAAAAAAAACTGTGTTAAGCTGGATGCAGTGGCTCGTGTCTGTAATCCCGGCACTTTGGGAGGCCAAGGTAGGTGTATCATTTGAGACCAGGAGTTTGAGACTAGCCTGGCCAATATGGTGAAATTCTGTCTCTACTAAAAATACAAAAAATTAGCTGGGTGTGGTGGCACGTGCCTGTAATCCCTACTACTTGGGATACTGAGGCAGGAGAATTGCTTGAATCTGGGAGGCAGATGTTGCAGTGAGCCAAGATCACACCACTGCACTCCAGCCTGGGTGACAAGAGCAAAACCCCATCTCAACACACACACACACACACACACACACACACACACACACACCCTGTGTTATCTTCTTACTGTTTATTTGTACAAATATATTACACATGTTTTCCTACACACATATGTTTATATAGACGTATATTAAAATATTTTCTTTCAATCTATAACTTTCAATTTTATGTACTTAATGGTGGCTTCTAAGTCAGTTTTAATTTTTATGAAGTCTTATTTATCTTTTCTTTCTTTTTTTTGTTAAGTGCATCATAGGTAAATGCTCAATACAGTGTGAACTTTTTTTCATGACGTGAGGTATGGGCTAAAGTACATTGTTTATCTTACATTGTTTTTCTTAATAGATACAAGGTTTCTTTGACACGTTTGTTGAAGACTTGGCATTTATAAATACTTTACATGTGCGCAATTTAACTGACCATATATTTGTGTATCTTAACATAATTGCATGCCTGTAATTGTCCAAAATTTAAGATCAGTGGCATTTTTCTAGGCCAGTTGGTACTTATTTGGTATTTTTAATTGTGGCTAACGTTTTGGTTGAAGTTTTACCTGCATTTAAGTTTAATGTTTATATAACAATTCTAAAGCCATTTCTACAGGGAGTAGTCAAGTAGTTCAAATAAAAATATTTGTTTTAATCTAAAATGTTTTGTTCAATTTAATGCCTTGACTGTCTCAAAAATATATAGAGTATTTAATGAAAGAAATATTTACACAGTTTTAAACAGATGTACACTGACAATTTTATCAAACATAACTCATTTCTGTATAAGAAAATAACATTAAATTTCACATTTATTAGCTTACTAATTCCCATAATTTCTATTTTGGATCAAATTTGCATAGGTTCAAAGGGCTTTTCAATGTGAAACATACTATTTACATGTACATGCCACAGAGTAAAGCATGTTGAAAATGAGAAGTAATAAGTTTCTCTATATTGTATAATATATATACAACAAATTTAATAATTGTTAATAGAAATACAGTTTTTAATCCTTTTAAAAACTACATAGAGCTTTTTAATCCTTTTAAAAACTACATGGAATAAAGAAGAAAAGAGAGAGGAATCAAATAGATGCAATAAAAAATGATAAAGGGGATATCACCACCGACCCCACAGAAATACAAACTACCATCA
>NW_012115355.1:4008232-4012697 GCF_000951035.1 Colobus angolensis palliatus | reverse complement strand
AACATGGCACAAGTATACATATGTAACAAACCTGCACGTTATGCACATGTACCCTAGAACTTAAAGTATAAGAAAAAAAAAAAAAAAACTACATGGAGCCTTTTAGACTCATTTTAGTGCAGCATAGTAATGATTTCCTGAATAAAAGATTTAGGGTAAAGAATTTATTAAGTTTCATTTTATCAAATCATTAAATCCAAAACTTCCTGAAATGTTTTACTACATTCTAAGAAAAAAAGTAATGCTAACCTATTAATGTATTGTTTAATATGTAAAATCCCTATAAATGATGTTATTAGATGTAATACATCTCTAATACACAATTTCCAGGAGTTTTTATGAACCCACAAAGCACCACAGGAGATGAAAACAGACATGGAGACCAAATTTAACATTAATGAACTGTCTACGCTCATTAGACATTTTGGTAGAGTTCTTTCATGGTGTGCAAGCCAGAGAAAGTACAACTCTAATTGATCTTAATTGAAGATGTATATAATTAATTCTTTTCATACTGTGCTAAAAATCCCAGTGTCTGTTATTCCAACTGACCTCTTAATATGAAAATGAAAAAAATGTGTTACAGTGACAATGTTTATTAAATTAAACTTTGGAATAGAAAATAACACTTTTGAAAAAAGTTTTGGTTATATTATATTAATGCATGACATACTTTGTTCTTTTATAAAAGACTAACAATGTAAAAAGATAGGTGTTGGAAGAATGATTATATGAACTCTGCTGACATAAATGTAAAGTTTTAAAAGGCCTTTATTGTAAGGGTATAATATTGAACAGCTTCTAAGTGGATAAAGCAAAATTGAAGATTGAGATTGAGTTTTAAAAATGTATTAAAATAAATCTATATTAGTAGGAGTTTTGAAGTAATATAAATTGTGTGATTGGTTATCAGTTCTGAATAAATTGATAAGACACTAATTTGAATCCTCTGTTCTGTAATTCTTTCAACTAGCTAAATCATTAATATTTATATTCTTGTCATAATGGTATGACAGAATCTGCAAATGTAGAGAAAAAAAGTGTGACTATAGGAAAGAAAAAGTAAAAAGAAAGCATGAAGTTGCAAACATGAAACTACTTTTATTTCAAACCTTTTTACAAACATTTTCAATCCATAAGGGAGTTGATTATAAACAGATCATGTTATACTGTAATTCAGCCATTGAGTCTAATGTAACAAGAGGTTGTTAAGAGGCATGCCTTGCACATTTGCAATTTGGGAAATAAAATTTTTGAAAGGTCTTATTGATGCCTACAGATAAGGCAATGACACAATAAAGAATTTGGGTATTGCTCTTTTTCCTCCTGGTGTTAACTATAAGTAAAATCTGTATCTTTTCCTTAAAATAATTATATATGTAGATGATATATAATATAAATATATCTTTATATTTAAATAAGAAAAATCATCTTTACTTTGAAATTATAGATACTTGATCTTTAAAAACAAATTACTAAAGAAAAAAAAGCAGTTTTTTCTTACATAGTATGTTACCAACTATGTTACATGTATCTGGGGTTTTCTAAATTAAAACATAATGAAATTTATCAGTACAGTAATTTAAAGCATTGAAAAAACTATCAAGTATGTTTAATCAATATAGAGAAACATTTTTATTGATTCATTCAAAGGTGATATTTTGATTTTTTAACCATCCTTATCTTCTCACATATGGAAAAAATGGCTTTTTCTCCTTAGTTTCCTACATAATTGCTTTGATTTAGTGTTTAAGTCAACAAGAGAAATAATAAACAATTATAATGTTTGGAGCAAACATGTTCACTATTTTAATTTTTCTACTAGAAATTCATTCATTTATGTGACTTATGATGAAACATGATTAGAGATTAATTTCCTGGAGATAGAATATGTGTCTACATGACCCCACAAATGATATGAAACAGTTCCACTCTTAAAAATCATCAATTAGTATTTTCATAATACTAAATAAGAAAAAATAAGACTTTCCAAATGTAAAATATTAAATAAAGAACATATATAAGAAGCCACTTATGGCCGGGTGCGGTGGCTCAAGCCTGTAATCCCAGCACTTTGGGAGGCCGAGACGGGCGGATCACGAGGTCAGGAGATCGAGACCATACTGGCTAATATGGCGAAACCCTGTATCTACTAAAAATACAAAAAACTAGCCGGGCGACGTGGCGGGCGCCTGTAGTCCCAGCTACTCGGGAGGCTGAGACAGGAGAATGGCGTGAACCCAGGAGTTGGAGCTGGCAGTGAGCTGAGATCCGGCCACTGCACTCCAGCCTGGGCGGCAGAGCGAGACTCCGTCTCAAAAAAAAAAAAAAAAAAAAAAGCCACTTGTAAGAGAAAAGCGGGGTAAAAACAAGAGAGATAATTTTGCTCAAAACAAAGGAGAATGTCAGACTTATTCACTACTATATGTACAGTATATTACAGTGCCAGCTCCAGTAAGGTGCTCACTAAAGATGTATTGAATAAATGGATGAACAATGACTAACAGAGTTAAATAAAATTATTCAATCTTTGAACTAGTAATTTTTAAATGAATATTAGTTTACTCAAACATTTTAAAGGAACAGTGTCTTGCCAACTAGTTATTTTTATTAAAATATATGTAATGATTTTTCAAACATTTTAAGGAAATTAAAAGCATATTTATTAGAAGGGACAAATAAAACAGTTTCTTACTTTCACAAAGGACTTCAGAGTAATCTGCTTGTAAACTATATCCGTCTGCCATCATAAATAATATTTGACCTTTGGGATCTGGAAAGAACAGTAAATTTAACTCCAGCTAATGAATGAAATGGAGATGTATATAAAACCACAAGATACTTTTATTTATAGTGATTTTAACTTGTATTTGCTTGCAGATTCTAGCAGATATTCATGTTTTCACCAATACAAACATATCAATATGAAGATCTATTTTCCTTGAGTACATAAAAAAGGGTTTTTAAGGAATATATACTATTCCTTCAATACAAGTTTTAGTAAACCTTATGCTTAAGATACTATATGATCTATTATAATTCTCATATTTTTTTGTAGGTGCTTTTGACATAACAGTCTTAAAGTGAAATTTCCAATAAAGCCTCATTTTAAGTTATGTGAACCATTAAATGTTTATAAATGTATTTCTGTTATATTATATACATAAAAACTATACTAATGTAGAAAAAACAATAACTTCCATTTTATTATCTGAAAATATATTATTTAAAATAACAATAAAAGATAATTCAATAATACAGTACAATGTATTTTAACAAATATTTGACAATATGAAAAATGAAAAAAATACAGTTAGAGAAATCAGGGAGATCTTAAGCTCATGCTCAGTGTGTTTATCCCAGGAATTAACTCATAACCTAATCATACCTAGGCTAAATTATGCCTCATTATAAGATATAATAAGTGGATTGATCTTATTACATTTTAAGAATTTTACTGTTCTATGTAAATAAATCCAATCATAGCCAATTAATTGTCAATTGATGCTAATTTTGGACATGATGTCTCTTATGTGCTATTTTACGTTAAAAAGTAAATACCGGAGAGCGGAGCAAGATGGCCAAATAGGAACAGCTCCAGTCTCCAGCTCTCAGCGTGAGCGACACAGAAGACAGGTGATTTCTGCATTTTCAGCTGAGGTACTGGGTTCATCTCACTAGGGAGTGCCCGACAATCGGTGCTGGTCAGCTGCTGCAGCCCGAACAGCGAGAGCTGAGGCAGGGCCAGGCATCACTTCACCTGGGAAGCAAAAAGGGGAAGGGAATCCCTTTTCCTAGCCAGGGGAAGTGAGACACACAACACCTGGAAAATCAGGTAACACCCACCCCAATACTGTGCTTTAGGAAGGGTCTTAGCAAAGGCACACCAGGAGATTATATCCCACACCTGGGTGGCAGGGTTCCACACCCATGGAGCCTCCCTCATTGCTAGCACAGCAGTCTGTGATCTAACGGCAAGGCAGCAGCCAGGATGGGGGAGGGGTGCCCACCATTGCTGAGGCTTAAGTAGGTAAAGCCGCTGGGAAGCTCGAAATAGGTGGAGCCCATAGCAGCTGAAGGAAACCTGCTTGTCTCTGTAGACTCCACCTCTGGGGACAGGGCACAGCTAAACAAACAAACAGAAAAACAGCAGGAACCTCTGCAGACGCAAACCACTCTGTCTGACAGCTTTGAAGAGAGCAGTGGATCTCCCAACACGGAGGTTGAGATCTGAGAAGAGACAGACTGCCTACTCAAGTGGGTCCCTGACCCCTGAGTAGCCTAACTGGGAGACATCCTCCACTAGGGGCAGAACGACACCCCACACCTCACATGGTGGGGTACACCCCTGAAACGAAGCTTCCAGAGCAAGAATCAGACAGGAACACTTGCTGTTCACCAATATTCTATCTTCTGCAGCCTCCGCTGCTGATACCCAGGCAAACAGGGTCTGGAGTGGACCTCA
>NW_012115355.1:3978743-4003271 GCF_000951035.1 Colobus angolensis palliatus | reverse complement strand
CCATCAGAGAAATGCAAATCAAAACCACAATGAGATACCATCTCACACCAGTTAGAATGGCAATCATTAAAAAGGCAGGAAACAATAGGTGCTGGAGAGGATGTGGAGAAATAGGGACACTTTTACACTATTGGTGGGATTGTAAACTAGTTCAACCATTATGGAAAACAGTGTGGCGATTCCTCAAGGATCTAGAACCAGAAGTATCATATGACCCAGCCATCACATTTTTTAATATATACCGAAAGGATTATAAATCATGCTGGTATAAAGACACATGCACACGTATGTCTACTGCGGCACTATTCACAGTAGCAAAGACTTGGAATCAACCCAAATGTCCATCAGTGATAGATTGGATTAAGAAAATTTGGCACATATACACCATGGAATACTATGCAGCCATAACAAAGGATGAGTTTGAGTCCTTTGTAGGGACTTGGATGCAGCTGGAAACCATCATTCTCAGCAAACTATCGCAAGAACAGAAAACCAAACACCACATGTTCTCACTCATAGGTGGGAACTGAACAATGAAATCACTTGGACTCGGGAAGGGGAACACCACACACCGGGGCCTATCATGGGGAGGAGGGCAGGGGGAGGGATTGCATTGGGAGTTATACCTGATGTAAATGACGAGTTGATGGGTGCTGATGAGTTGAAAGGTGCAGCACACCAACACGGCACAAGTATACATATGTAACAAATCTGCAGGTTATGCACATGTACCCTAGAACTTAAAGTATAATGATAATACAAAAATAAATAAATAAAAAATAAAAAAATAAAATTAAAAATAAATGTTAAAAAGGGAAAAATAAATAAATAAATACATACATACCTACAGCAGCACAATATATGTTTTGCTTCTTAATTACAAAATATAACATGACATATAATGATTCTTACATATGCAAGTATTTCAAAAACAAGACATGCATATGCTCGAAATACTAATTACAAATAAAATTGATAAATTCAGCTTCATGAAAATAGGAGTTATTTTTGAGAAGACATACAAGAGAGCAAACAGATGAATCAACGAGTGGGAGAAGCCATTTGCAACCAAAAACTAAGCACTCATATGCATAAAATATAACAAAAAACTTTTAAAAATACATAAGTTAAAATGTAGAATAAAACAATTTTAATAATGAATACAAAGCTTCAATAGCCATTTAACAACATAGTCTAGTAGACGATAACCATATCAAAACAGAAAGTACAGAAAAATAAAAAGTGAAATAAAAGATAGTAAACAGCAAGAAGATAAACATAACCATACAATTTAAAATTAAATGTTAGTGATTGAAACACTCAAATACAAATATTTTCAGATTAGGTAAAAAATAGGAGATCCAACAATATGCTGCACACAAAAATACTTAATTATAAATATTATTAAAGATTCTCTTAAAGTGTTTAAAGTTTATTGTATATCTAATCATTTTTATTCTTCATTTTTATTTGAAATTTTTCTCTTCTCCCTTCCCCTGCCCACACTCTTGACTTGTTTTGCTATAGCTGTATCTATCCTGTTCATCTTTTCATAAAATCTTACTTTAAATTGTGCTTAAACAATGTAAAGTGTTATTGCTAAATGTATCTATAAATTAGGTATTTTTTCTGTTTTATTAAGTTGTGCCCTTAATTCTTTCATTACTTCTTAGTCTTTGAAGAGAACAAAATAATTACTTCCTGTTTTTTTTATCTCTGTCAACTATTCTCATTTTTTTAAGCTGCGTGTCTCTTTCTAAATATTTCATTTTCTGTGCCTCGCAAAAATTTTGACCAGTGTCATTTTTTATGCCATTCCGTTATCTGTATGTAGAAATAGTCCTACACTTTATCTTTAGTCTAAAGTGTATCTTGCTGTGAAGGTTTGGTTTTCAAATATGTGGAATGTGAAGGTCATTTTTCTTTTTTATGGTAATTTGTATTTAATATTAATTTTATTATTGGTTCATTCTGGCAAGAGAACTTGTCATATGAGGTCGATCTTTTAGAATATGTGAATGTTTATATTGTGAGCTAGTATTATGGCTGGTATTATGAACCTGAGAGTCAAGAATAATTCTGACTGAAACCTGTGAGTCTCTCTATTAATTTAGCATTTGGAGAAGATGGCTTCACCCGGGCTCTATCATAGCCTGATCCACTTGTTACCCTTCAGACTTTAGCTAGAAATAAGAAGATGATAGTTTTCCCAGCATGTAACTGGCAGGCCAAATTCTACTCAAAACAATGAGAAAAGTGAAAGAAATACCCTTTTTTCAATCAGGGAGATCTTAAGCTCATGCTCAGTGTTTATTAAAGTTGTACAATTCTTCCTTGAGGCATTATTTCTTTACCAGTTGAGTGTTTCTAGAAGAAGGTCATACACCAGTTAGACCCTGCTATTTTGACCCTTAGTGTGCATGCTTGAGCCCGCTCTCCCAATACCTGAGATTTTATTGGGAGGCTACTGGTCACCAGTTTCATGGATTCTCTATCTATTGGGAGACTACCTTTTCCTGGTGTTGGCTGTGAGCAATTACTGTTTTAGAGAGAGAGTTTAACAACCATTTAACCATCACCGGATGGTTGCCTGTCATTCCTTGTGTTGGGGGTCCTCTCCTGTCCTGCTCATGTCTGACTACCTACTGTAACAGAATAAAACACTCTTCTGTTTCCCTAGGCATATTTTAATTTACTTAATTAAGTTTGGGTATATATTATCTTCCCTTAAAACAATGGTTAGCTGGGGATATTGCATTAGTTCTACCTAGTGAGCTCCCCATATAGCTGAGGCAGAGTTATCAGAAGCGCCTCTGGTGTTGGGGAAGGGTCACTGGGTTTGAAGTGATTTATGTTTAAGAATTAGTTCACATATTAAACATATCAGTTTGTTTATAGAAGTTAGTGTGTCAGGCACTAATCACGCAAGATTATCAGTGTTTCTGACCATGTGAATGTGTATAATTTACATGTTCAGAGTGATCCCTATGTTTTTTGTTTTCTCAAAAAATAACTTTTTGGGGACAGGATCTTCCTATGTTGCCCAGGCTGGTCTCAAACTCCTGGACTCAAGTTATCCTTTTACCTCAGCTTCCTGAGTATTACTCCTGAGATTACAGGCACAAGTCACCAAACCTGGCAATATGTCTTGACTAATGGCTTCTCTATGGTGTTCACTTCCTACACATCACCTGTGTATCTAGAGTCGTCAGTCTATTCAGATCAGTTAGAATATTGATTATAGTTGTGGTTTTGGCATTTTTTTATCCTATATTATGTCCCACATCGGAAAACCATGTCCTGAGAATGGTCATAAATGTAGAAGTCTTTGGTGACTCTGCTGGTGTTTGGATTCCCACAGTTCTAGAGTATCTCTGGCCTAGAAAGCTTTCCTCACTCCAGCCTTCTCAGAGTAAAATGTTGCCATACCCCAGCTTTGCTTCTGGAAATCAGCATGCCTTCCAGTAAAGACGGAGCCAACTCAGGCAGCAGACAATCATAGCAGCAAAAACTGCAGATTAGACCCTAAATTTTACAGTGACAAGTATCTCACCATCTAGTTAGAGTCATTTATTATTGTGTATTTTCTTCTCCACTCAGTCCTACAAGCTTTGTAGGAATCATAACAGATACTGTGTCAAATGTTTAAACACTAATACCTTACCCTGCTCTCCTTCCATGAGCCCACGATTCCTCGGTAAGACATCCAGGGTTGGTGGGACTGAACAAAGCTCCTATTTACTAGCTATGTGATCTTTGCCAAGTCACTTTATTTCTAAGTTTTAGTTTCCTTTTCTATAAAATTGAAATAATATTTTTAAAAATAACTGAAATTATTCATTTCAATAATTTAACTTAGTCTCATAAAAAGAGTAAGAATCCAGTAAATGGTAGCTATCTCTTTGCAACAAGCCAGCTCACTTGAACTTTGGGAAGTCATACTGAAGTTGTTTTTTACATTAAGCAAGATCTGTAAGAGGTTATTTGCTTGGTTGGTTTTGTTTGTTCATTTGTTTGCTTGTTTTGTATTCTTTTAAAGACAATGTCTCACTCTGTCACCCAGGCATGAGCGCATTGGCTTGATTACAGTTCATTTCAGCTTCAACCTTCTGGGTTCAAGTGATCCTCCCACCAGTCTCTTGAGTACCTTGGACTAAAGGTATGTGCCATCACACCCAGGTAATTTTCTTTAATTTTTATTTGAGACTTTTTGTAGAGATGAGGTTTCACTATGTTACCCAGGCTGGTCTTTAAATCCTGTGCTGTAGCAATTTTCCCACTTCGACCTCCCAAAGTGCTGAGATTATAGGCATGAGCCACCACACTGGATCAAAAGTTTTAATTTCCTTCTTCTGTGGTTATTTATCTCTGTGAAACAAACTTTGATCCAAAACACCTTCCCTGCTGGACTGTCTGGAACAAGTCTTGAACCATTTTCTAGCTTTTCTATATACCATTTTAAAATAAACATATAAATAAAAAGTTAATGTAGGTAGATAATAGTTTATTTGATTTTAGAAACATTTAAATATTTTCAAGATCCTCTAAGATGTGGAAACCACTCATGTCAAGTCAGCTTTCTGATGAAATGAACATTGACTTTTGAAGAAGATACTTTTGGATAATAACACTTGTTTTGAAATATGTAAATTGTGCAAACAGAGTAAAATAATTAAATCTCTCTGAACTTGAATTATCTCACCTATAAAAGTGAAATAATAATGTCTGCTTTGTAAGGTTTTGGAAAAATTAAAATGAGGCAATGGGTGGAACAGCTGACCACTGTCCCCAGTATTTTTTCTTTTCATGTCCATGCCTTTTGATAATCCTCTCCCCTTAAGTGATGGTGGAACTTATGACAAGTTTCTAACCAATAGAATATGGCAAAAGTAATAAATGTAAATCTCTTGATTAGGTTATATTATATGAAAGTAGGCCTTAGGTAAGTAATATGAGAACTTCTGTTAGCCTTGAGGAAGTAAAGGCACGCGTTATAAACTGCCTATAGAGACGATATTTGGAACTCATTTAGAGGCTGAGGGTCACATCCAGCCAAAATCCAATAAATGGCTAGTGTCTTGGTAATACAGATTCAAGAAAAAATCATTTTGCAAAAATCTGAGTTAACTTAAAAATGAAATTTTCTCTAGTTGAGAGCCCAGAAGAAAACGTAGTCTAGCAGATACATTGATTGCAGCCTCGGGATACTTTTAGCAGAAGACTCGATCAAGCCTAGACGTCTGATCATAGAAACTGTGAGATAATGACATGTGTTGTTTTAAGTCCCTAAATTTGTGATGACTTGTCATGCAGAGTAGAAAATGGATTAATAATACTTTAAAAATATGTGTGTATGTGCTAAAATGTATTAATATTACTAATATTAATGAATATTAATGCTAATATTAAATGTCTGACCTAGATAATTATGATCACAAATTATTAGAATTAGATGATCTTGATAATGTTATCTATATAATATTAGGTATAGATTGCTAATTAGTATTATCATCAGAGAAAGTAAAATAATTTGTAAGTATATGTATTGAGTTTATAATCCTGTAATGTGTTGATGGAATAATGATTTTCTCCTTACAACAACATATAGACTTTTTTTTGTGGGATTTAATCTAATCTTTTTCCAACCTAAATAAATACCCACAAATGCAGTACCCAGGAAATAAACTGTGAAGAAATATATACGTATATTCTTGGATCCCATTATTGGACACTGCATTTGTGCTGTGTTACTCTCCTTTGATACTTATTTTCATTATTTTTTCAGTTACCATTTCAGACTAAATTAAGCCACAGTTTGAGCTACAGTTTATGTGATGATGATGACGCTATTCTGCATATAATGGTCCCTTGTCTCTTTTTTTAGTCATCTGTTACTGATACAATATGAATAACAAGATCATAAACATCCCTAATTAAGCCATAAGACATGACAGGTTGTGAATTGTGTTGTAATATTTTACACCTAGTGTGCTGCTGAGCATGAGGCTGAAGGCGCTGAGCCATCAATGCACCTGAGCATGAATTAACACTGTGCAATTCATGTCCCAAAGTGTATGACTTTGATTGTGAAATAGTGAGTTTGTTTGGTAATTTAAAAAAAAAGAAAAACTTTATTTTTGTTTTCTTCTATTTTAATTTTATATGCACAGGGTAGACAACACCAGTTTGTTTGGGATTAAAAAATATTTCTAATAATTTAAGATAAACCATGGAATATAATATTTTGAAATCAAAGATAAAACCATTGAAATTTACTTCCTGTATACACTTACAGCAAACCTTCACTTGTTATTTATTTATTTATTTATTTTTTTAACGATAGCAGAGATTTATTGAAGTTATTTAATGCAATCATTTTTGACAATGATTGGCATCATTTTATGAAAATGGATTTTCAAGTGTTTGATAACTCTTGTCTGATGCCCATCATATTTTGAATGATTCTTACTCAGTACTTTCCTTAAAGTTGTAAGTGTATGAGTTGTATAAGAAATAGGGGTTCATGGTTAAAATGAAACTCCATAGCAGTAGCAGGTGACATCTCAAATATATCATAGTTGACATTTAAAAATTAATCTGGCGAAATACTCTGTCTTATTCAGATAGTACCCTTTGTCATGCCTTGAAAGAAAAGTCATTGAAGACAAAATAATAGCTAAAGCATTGAGGTAACATCCTAGTTTTCAACTTGCTAGGTATAATGTAATATTTATATAATATGTAATTTGAATTATAAAAATTGATCAGTTGCTAAGCAGGAAATCAATGTCATGTAATTTAAATAAATCTGTTTAAATGAAGGGATGTTATCCTGATAAAAATATTGTTTCTCAGCCGGGCACAGTGGCTCACGCCTGTAATCCCAGTACTTTAGGAGGCCGAATCTTGTAGATTACCTGAGGTTGAGAGTTCGAGACCAGCCTGACCAACATGGAGAAATCCCGTCCCTACTAAAAATACAAAAAAAAAAAAAAAAAAATAGCCAGGTGTGGTGGCGCATGCATGTAATCCCAGCTACTTTGGAGGCTGAGGCTGGAGAATCGCTTGAATCTGGGAGGCGGAGGTTGCAGTGAGCCGAGATCGCACCATTGCACTCCAGCCTGGGCAGCAAGAGCAAAACTCTATTTCAAAAAAAAGAAAAAGAGAAAAAAAGAAAAAAAATGTTTCTGTAAATTTTGTCTTTATTAATTATTATCTTGTTTTTCCTAACAGCCCATTTTCACTAGAAAATCCCAAAAGATGCACCATAAATGGTTCCCCTAGACTCCAATAGTAATATAGTATTATTTTTAACAACATAGATTTTGATGTTGATAAAAATGACATTGCACCTTGGAACTATGTCTTACTAATGTATGACTTTGAAGAACTGCTCAATTTTTGTTTGTCTTGGTTTAACTTTGGGTATAAGGAAAGAACAATAATGTTTTCTTTATAAGATTGTTATGAAAATCAGTGAAATATATATTTGAAGTAGAATGTTTATCACATCATTAAGCACCTTGGTTATTTGTGTACCAAATAACATGTGCATTATGTAATTTTAAGACTATTGTTATTAACTCCATTGAGAGACAGTGTTCCATAAATTTTTCACATTCCTTCCTGGTTCAGAATGTATTATTAAATGGCAAATGTCCCTTGGAAATTAGAGATAATATTTGGGGATGTTTAGAAACGATTCGCCTGGAATCATTTGCATACATTGTAAGGATAATAACCTTAAGAGACTTTCTCCTCTACTGCAGAAGCATTTGCTTTCATTCCAGGGTTTTAATAACCTAGAGTACTTTCCTTCTCTTCCTTGGAGAGGATTTGCTCCAGAGATGTTCATGGACAGATGTGTCTGCCACCGTATTGAAGTTTTGAGTCTTATAATTTTGAGATTTCTCTCCTACAATGCAAAATCTGCTGCATGTTCAGATAAACATCTGGCCCTTAGTGTATCACTATGTGGGGAATTGAGGAAAAAGGAACCAACACAAGCTGCTTGAAGTCTTTATTTTAGAATGATATCTTCCTGGATTCCAGAGCTGTAGCCCAGGTCAATAATTGGTTGATCTTTGGAAAATATTTGATTGACTTTTTTTTCTGGTTGGTTTTATCATATCTATTAAATATTTGAATTCTTTTAAGAACAGTTTTTAACTATATTTCTTCACAAATCCTATTGCATTGCCTTATTAACTATATTAATGAATTAATGAATTGCTGAATTTTTTTAGAAATTGAGACAGAATATATTGCCTATATATTAGAAAACCAGTACAACAGAAAAGTGAGAATGAATGAATTAGAGCAAAGACTTTAGAAATAGAAATAGATAGAAAAATTTTATTTTAATGATAGAATATAATGATTCATTAAATGTATATTATAGACAAAGACTAAAATTGGAGCTTATTTTTTTTTTATTTTATGTTGTTGTAGTGTCATTAATAAAAGTAGTTGTTTAGAAAATAGTTCTTGATTTTTATATATACACATATGCATAATTTGATTTATATTTTGAGTTTGATGTGAGAGCATGCAAGTGAAACTGTCAAGAAGTCAGTTGGAAAATTAAGCATTTATGATTTTTATTATTTCTATTCTATGGAATAGGAGATGAATATGGAGAGGCAATGATTTTGTCTGAGGTCACATGAACAGTGAGTCATGTATGAAACCAGCAGTGGTTTCAGAATTCTGCCTTTCTCTTCTATAATATGCTGACTCTAAAACTTAAATTTTTGCCATAATGTTTCCCTATCAAAAACTAGCTACAGTGACAACTTTCATCCAATTGTCTGATACTCAGTTAAGGGTCATCCTTGATTAGCTTGAGAGTACCTGAAACAAGAGCATAATATTAACTCCTTAACAATTCTGGTATCATTCTACCCCTTTTCATTTCTAATTATCATGAAATAGAGCAATACATCTGTCTTTCTCAACTGGTCAATTACAACAGCATCTCAGTTATTCACTCCTCTTCTTTAGTCCCCTTACTTTATCGCTAATCAAAGTGTGGCCCGTGTACTAATGCCAGTCCAGAAACTGTTACAGGTCTACAACAAATGCTTGTCGAAATTATGAATGTACTTATGCATCACTAAAAAAGAAGATATGAATTTTACAATTTTATAACAATTTGATGAAACCGTTTTATGTCTATTTGATCTAGTAAAAATTACTGGCTTTTATTGTATATACCAATATACTTGCATATTGCTAGCAATTTCACTTGTATTTTATAAAAGTATTTATCCTAAATAAGTTGGGAGGAAAAACACTGATTTTCTATTACCAATAATTTCCAAAGAACTGATTTATTGCTGTACACTTATCTGGGACTCTATTATTTATAAAAGGAAATTCAATATTCCATGATATCCATGATCTGGTCTTTTTCCTAACCCTCGCCTCTTTTTCTATTCTGATATTTTTTGTATCCTCTTTATGAATTATAACTCTAACACAACTCATAACTCTAACATCAATCTACTTGTAATTTCCTTTATAAACTTATGCATTTATGCTACTGTCTGTAATTTGAATGTTCTAACTCCAAAACGCCTAACACCACACTAATATAGTTGGTTTACTCTCTTTAACTCAACATTTAGGCAGTGATACATGTGTTTTCAATCCTCGTATGACTCCACTGTGTATTAATTATAATTCCAATTTTTTTCCAAATACCTTTGTTTATTTCTAAAACTGACCTGAACCAATATATTTTTGTATTTGCTTCATTGACTATTTTTCAAATATGACATGAGGAAAGAGCCTGTCTCTTATTTTTGTTAAAGCATCCAGTGCTTAATTGGTATTTAGAATATAAAGTTTGAAAATCAGAAGAACATAACAAGAACAAGATGGGCTGTGAATAACAAACTGTTAAAAATTTACCTGTAAAAAGGGAATTTTAGAATATGTGGATATTCAAGTTAATATTGTTGTACAATAAACAACTTCAAACTTAATGGTTAAACTAAAACCATTTAATTATTTTCAAAGATTCTATGGGCCAAAAATTTGGGCAGAGTTTGAGATGAAAGCAATTTATTTGAGATAAAAATGGTAGCCTGATATTGCTGCCACTCACCTCAGTATCTGAGGTTACTCAGTGGTACTTAGCTGGCTGCAGTGGTCTGAAAGATATAAGATGGCTTCATTCACATTTCTCATGTGCAGGCAGTAAAGGCTGGGAGGGTGAATGGAGCGGATAATGTTAAATCCATGTGAATGCTTCAGCATGGTAGTCTCAGGACACTTGGACTTCTTATATGACAACTAGCTTTTTCCAGAGTGAATGTTCTAAAGGAAAAAAGTGAAAGTTGATAGCCGTTTTTGACTTAGCCTTTGAGGATAAATGGCTGTCTTCTCTGGTATTGTATTGGTCAAGGCAGTCAAAACTTGTCAAAATTGAGGAAGAGGGATGTTAGATTCTTGCTCCTGATGGGGCAATGGCAAGTACACATTGAAGAACGTTTGGGATGAGAGATATTGTTGATACTCTTTGAAAATATAATGTTACAGTGGAAATAGCTGTTATCCCCTAAGTAAACCAAGAAAGTGAAAGGCTGATGTCTAAATTTTGAGTATAATTTCATTTATCAAATGTCAAAAGAAGGGAAAGTCATGAGTCAGTCATATGAACACTAAGTAAGTTAGGAAGAAAATTAGGAAATGGAAAATGAGAAAGGCCAATACAAGTAAACAATTAAGCAGTCATCTAAGAAGAGAAAACCCTGAGAATTTAATTAAAGGGACCAGACACCTAATTTACTAAATATATTAATAATGAAGAAAGTAAAATTTACATATAATATAGTGTTAATATACTAATGTATATATTAATAAAACAGTTATAAAACTAATGATATATAAGACCTAAATATGTAATACATAACTGTACATGTATTTACACTAGTGAAGAAATATGGAACACTGTTTTCTGAAATTGTTAACTATGATTAACAGTAGGATTATCAATAATGTAAAAAGGTAAAATAAGCAAAATAGAATACAATTGTAGAGATAGAATACAATAGAACAAAATATTTTGACTTAATAGAGAAGATGAGTAGTTAATTCTTCCAAATAGCAATAAAAGAATATTAAATGTGAAGATGCAAAAATATTTCCAGAACTAGTTTATACATGCTTAGAATAAAGCCTGAAAAATTATTTTCTATATAACACACACACACATAAAGTGTATGTTTGTGCGACCCATGAGTCAGACATATGAACAGTGAATAATTTAGGAAGAAAATTAGGAAATGGAAAATGAGAAAAGCCGATCAAAGTAAACACATGATGTAGCATTATCCAGGAGGAGAAAAGTATCATGACTATTTAATTAAGGGGATCACACATCTAATTTACCAAATAAATATATTAATAATGACACACTTTTTTGTTAATTTAATACATTTTTAAAATATTTCAGTTCATCAGTTGGATTTATCTTTTGGGCCAATGTTGTCAAAGTAGGAGTTCAGGGTGAACAACATCAGATTTTAAGTTACCTATAAACCAAGAAGGATTTTCATTTTGTTACCTCACTAATATACCAAGTCATCTTCAGTCTCCACCTTGGTAACTGAGTTGCAAAATGTATTTCACAGTTGTGGAGGCTGAAGAAATTCTATCTTGGAGGCTAATCTAATGACTTCTGATTAACTCCAGTTCCAGGATGACCTCTAACATTTCCAGTTTGTCTATTGTTCCTTGTGTAAGAGCACATACTTACCATACATTCTGTCCTCAGGTCAAAACAACCTTGATGTTATCATACTTCCACTGTCCTACACATACCTTCTGAATCACTTATGTCCCTTCCCTATGGTATATAAGTCCTGGGTCCGGGGAAGGGGGTAACTGCATGGGGAGTTATCATCTTACACCTCTGACACCTGAGACACAGACATTGTATTCATTAAATGTTTAATTAATGAAGCAAGAATCTCACATCCTTCTCCTTCGATCTTGACAGATTTTGACTGCTTTGACCAATAGATTATCAGAGAAGATATAAAATGTTTCTTTCTGCCAAACTGGATATATCAGCCCCTTTCTTTAGCCTCTCAGCTTCCTGGGACTTTTGGGGATAGATTTGCATAAATCTGCCCACTGTGGAACAACAATATACATATAAGAGCCCAGTGGAAATACCTGTATCTTTCCTATACTAGTAAAGGGAAGGGGAGTAAAAAAGACATTCTTTGGGTGTCCATTCACAGTTAAAATAGCATGCCACCTCTCTAAATACATCGAATGGTCTTCAGACATTTGCTTTTATTAGCATCAATTATACTTTATTACCTAAGATGATAGTAAATTATGCTATACCCATGCTATATTCTATTTTCTATTGCAGATGTAAATAATATCCAATGATTTCAACAGTGTTATGGTTTATTTGTGATTTCAAAGAAATTAGAATATGTATTGAAAAAATCATACAACCTTTAGATCACTAAGTTGTACTTTTCAATAATACTTACTTTGTTATAATCTCTAAAACTATGAGGCATGAGGCATGGTCATTCCACTTGAGAAGGGTGAGTGACAATGCACATATATAGTTTAAGAAAGTACAGTTTCGTACGGAAGACCAGATTTCACTGGTCTCACACATTGTTCTTTCATTGAACTGCCAACCAACAATGCGGTTTCAAATATAAACCTGGTACTAGTCCATTTTAAAAGCCCATTTATTTCTTTCATATTGGATTATGAAGCAAGGTATATGAAATTGTGGGCACAACAATAAAACCAGAGTTCAACTGATCCAAAAAGCATATAGTATGGTTATATATAAGGCAATAATTGCTCAAGAGGAAGTTCTAAACCAGCAGCATCAGTATCACCTGGAAATGTGTTCAAAATGTTAAACTTGTTAAAAATGCAAATTCTCAGTCTCCACCTCAGGCCTACTGAATCAGAAACTTTGCAAGCCCAGCAATCTGGGCTTTAACCTTTCCAGATTATCCTATTATATTCTTAAATGCAACTAGAGAATAGTTTTGACTGGAATATGAACTCACAGAGTTTTTAACAACATATTACAAATTTAATGAGTGTGAAACTTTACACTTACTCAATCAGGTGTGTTAGAAAGTATCTATCTTTGTTTCTCTTCAACTAAGTATAAATCTTAAGGTCTGGTTGTTATTGATTGTAAAATAATTACTATTGCCCATTAAGGAAATATAAACTTGATGTTATTTCATTTGGAATTGAGTTCTTTTAGTCATAACCACTTGTTTAATTCGTTGTTTTTATGTTTCTCTCCCTTCACCTTACTTATCTTGTATTTCTCCCTGTATTTTTGAGTTTACATATCCTCTTTATGGCAAGATGGAAAGAAGTTAGTAGTCTCATAATTATTCTCTGCCTATACTGACCTCTGAGTGGAATTATTTACACTTTATTCTTCAAAGCTGTGTACCTCACTAATTATTGACACCTCAGAACTGCTATGTCCTCAGGTAGACAACTACAGTACTCTATTACTGCCTTGTTCCTCTTCTAGAATACCTTAGGGGCTCTATTTAATGTAACTTGTACTTTCATTTCTTTAGAGGACATCAAAGATTTAGAGAAATCTCCTCTACTGCACCAGAGTGTACTGGACTTTGCAGACTGGCCTGGGGCAGGGAATGCAATCTGTGCTTGAATTTTGCTTATATTTTTATTCTCCCTCTCAGACAATATTTTGTATGCAGGACTTCTCTAGGTATTATGTATATCTCTAGCTCTTAAATGCTAAATGTTCTTTTCCACCAGTGACTTGGGGATTTGGTCCAAGGGTTGAGACATTAGACCACTTCTCAAGAATCCAGCTAGTATAGACTCCTTAAATCATCCTCCTTCCAGCTCTTAGAATTTGGGAAGGGATTAACTTTAAAATAAGTTTGCATAATTTTCTATCCTTTGTCTATGGCACCTGGTCCTTCATGGTTTAATATTTAATAGGTGTAGTTTAAGGTTTTGGACCCCCATTATTAAGCCTATTTTTCAAGTTTTTACTTTTATCAATCTCAGTTTTATTATACAAAACCTGCATTTTCAAATATATACATAAACCAAACATATTTGGATTATGCAACATTAAACTTTGCCTTTAAAACTATTATCCCTATAGTGGGTATCAAAATAAACTCTAAAGAGAGTTCACTGGCTTTTAAATCCTAAATATATTCATCCTGTCCTTAAGACAAAGCATGCCACTGTCTTTATAACATTAGGGACTATTGCGAGGAAAATACCTAAAAACTCTCTTTAAATTTTTCTTTGGTGCATAAAGAAGAAGCAACATTGGGCAGAAGAGCATAGATTAATCACCAATTAATTAGTGTATTTAATTATTTAGTGAAACACAAATTGATTTGAACAGACCATGTTCAAGTACTAGTTTTAGAAACTAAAAATGTAACACAAAACAAAAATCAAGGCAAATTAAGCAATTCTTACCCACATATAGTTTATAATCTAAGAAATCTGAATTAAAGAATGCTATCCCTTTGTGGCATTGCCATTCACTAATATCTAGTTCTGAAGATCTGGTTGCCACTTTGAAACATATTGTTGAGCATACTTAGAGGAGGCCAATCGCTTTCGAAGACATAGCTTTATAAATTTTCTCTGTGTAGAAATATGTATCTAAAGTGAAAAAAAAAAGGTCTTTGTTAGTTTTACCTTTTTGACAAGACTGTACAAATAGGTCATGATATATGACCCATATGTGTAATTCACACATATATTTTGTTTTAAATAGTGACTACATATAGCCTAACATATGAAAATAATATGACAATCTTGTGAGAGAGGCTCTGACAATTTAGAATCAACTTTCAGGCTTTTTAAATCATAAATATTGTCATAAGAGAAAAAAAAAACTACTCATTGAATTATGTCATCTACCTTGCTGTGAAAGTATAATATCAAAAAAATAATTTTGGAGAAAATATAATTTATATAACTCCTTTTGTGTTACACAGAAATAAAAATGACATATTAAATTATAAAATGTTATGTCTTTTGAAATTTTTTATCCATAGCAGATATTGATGAAGACTAAATCCTAACGTTAAAAATATTCTTGTCTAGAGGACCTTGAGGCATACCTTCCAATTTTTAGGAAATATGTCTCCTTATCTATATACTATCATATAGATATATATGTTTTTATCTGTACAAACAATAAGCTATTGACTACTTTGCATATCATTATTGACTTTGAAAGCAGCTCATATTCCATTCAATTTAGAAAAAACAAAGTGAAATTTATCTCATTATAAGGTTTAAAGTGTTTCAGTGACAAGCATTTGCTATATTTCAAAGCCTAATACAAAAGCGGATATTGAGAAGTAAAATAAAAAATAAATTTTATATTCTGCAAATGGTGCAAAGTAATGTGAAAGAACAGACAAGCTGAAAATAGAAAAGTCAATAAGCCAATCGATAAACTCAAAGAAGGATGAAATAGAGGATATGCAGGCCCTGTAATTAGTAAACAGACAACCATTCATAGCAGCATTCTTGCAAAAAATATAATCTGTTTCTCCAACATTTAGAAAAGAAAAAATATTGAATCTGAACATAATGAAAACTCTCAATTCAATACGTACATTTTCGGAAAAATGAAATTAAATAAATAATAATGTATAAAAATGTGTACAGATGAAAGATGCTTTTTCAATTCCTTATTATTAACTTCATTATTTTAAAATATATTTTAAATGTATTTTTATAATTAAATACTTCAAATAATCTAGCACTTCAAAAGCCGCTACTCTTTATGCTTGATTAAACTTTAAAATAAATATAGACTGTTGAACATCCATCCTATACAGCACAATTATGATTTCCCCCTTTTCAACTTTATGGTTATATGCTTTTTAATTTAACAGAGAACAAAAACTACTTCAAGCTAAAAGGAAAAAAAGTGTGAGAAAATTTTTGAGTTAAATATGCTCTAATTAAATCCTAGATATGTATTAAATCTACCCTCAGGCTGACCAGCAACATATAATTAAACATCATTTTACCCAATAAAATATATTCGAGTTACAGTCACACATATTTATATATTTAAATACAAAACAGGGAAAATAATGGTAATAAAGTCATAAAAACTCTCTCTAAATTGCATGTCTCTATTTATGTATGTCTCTATATTCTTAACTACTTTACCTTCTGTTGCTCTTTCCCCCAAAATGTGTTCCTTTAGAAAGGAACCAGAAAGAACTGACAGCTAAAGAATATTTAATTCTACATATAAATATGTTTTCTGTAAATGCCAGTTCTGGCAAGAATTAGTAAAGAGAGAAATTCCTATTCTACATATTCATCCTTCTCTTTCTTTATAACAAAGCCCCTTTAAGAAATATTTGGAGATTCACAGTCTCTTCTTTGCCTCTTTTTCTAATCAAAATATATTTAGGAGAAATCATATTTTTATTTATCCTTTATGCACAAATATACATTTGTCATTGTTATATATAGCAGCCTATCACTCTGTTAAAGAAAAAAAAAAAAACATGAAGAACAAAGGCGGGAGAGATATAGCTGTATGGAAGTTTCAATAGATTAGCAACACTTTACTCAATCAGTACATAATTTCTTGTCTAAAATTATGTTCAATATAGGGTAAAATCAGTGAAATAAAATAGAAATATCTGTTTTACTAGCAGGTACTGTTTTGTTTGCTTAACATTTGCTCCTCTCTACTTTGTTTCTATTGAATATTAATTTCATTGCCATCTCCGCTGAATGCCACAAGACTGCCCAAATTTAAGGCAACTTCCTCAGTCCCCTGCTCCTGACCTCCAGAACTTCACACAGATTAAGCCAACTGGTGCATGGGCAAGGTGAGCAAGAATGAACCAGATAGAAGGGAAGGACTTCTACTTCATATTTGAGAATAAAAGGGTTTCACTTTCTCCCTCTGCATGTAAACTGGGACCTAGAATGTTCCTCCAGCTTCTCTGCCTGACATCTTATGGCATTGAGGGAAATCATCATAGGGGAAAAGCTTGAAATAATTGAATAATTGAAAACAGACTGAGAAACTGGGTTGCTCTGATATGTAATCCTATATACACCATTTTATTCTCTAAATTTTTAAAGTTTGAATTAGAGTTTCTGTTATTTGCAGCCAACAACAAGCATTACATTTTATTTTATTTTGTTTTGTTTTTGCTTTTGTTTTGTTTTGTTTTTGAGACAGGGTCTTGTTCTGTTGCCCAGCCTAGAATGCAGTGGCGCAGTCGTGGCTCACTCTGACCTTAACCTCCTAGGCTCTAGCGATCTTACTGCCTCAACTTCTGGAGGAGCTTGGACTATAGGCATGAGCCACCACACCAGGCTAATTTTTGTATTTTTTTTTTTTTTTTTGTAGAGATGGGATTTTGCCATGTTGTCCAGGCTGGTCTCAAATTCCTGTCCTCAAGAAATCCTCCCACTTTGGTCTCCCAAAGTGCTGGAGTTGCAGGTCTGAGCCACTATGCCCAGCCAGCATTTTAATTTTTGGTGACGGCACTCAAAATGAAAAGACTTAATATCTCAGTTCAAAGCTACCAACTACTTCCTAAAGTATACAGACAGTTTTCCAGTATGACTTCTTCATCAAAATACATTTTGGATTTTACGTGTATCTACATTTTTTTCCAGTTCTTGTGATATAAGGTGATAACTAATGTTTATTGGGCACTTGTTTCATGGCAGGCATACGTGTGACCACTACTTAAACTTACCTATTTAAGAAACATTTCCAACAACTCTTTAAAGAGGTACTTATATTCTGACACCACTGTTCAGAGTAGATGACCCCAAAGAACAGGGTGAGTAAGTTTATTAAGTGGTAGATCCAGGACTAATCCCAAGCTGTCTGAATTCATAATGCGTTTTCCTTATGGCTTTTTTGTTTTTAAAACTATAATGTAAACACCTCTTAATGTTATCGGGTCACTCACAGGAATAATAATATTATGATGGCTAATACTGCATCTCTGATACAAGGTATATTTTTCTAATAGGCCTGATTGGCTCTTACTGTGGCATTTGTTTTACTAACAGCAGACTGAAGTCACAAAATGAATACCAACAACACTGTTTACTCTAGCAATCTTCTTCATCTAATCTCCTTTTTTGTTGTCACAGCTATTTACATCATTAATTTTGGCTGACATAGTTCTAATTTTATTTTCTGGTAAATTCATGATATTATATTTCTTTTCTTCTGTAAATGTAAACACTAGATAGAAATAGAAACCAAAGCCAGCAAGGAAATAAAACTTTCTACATTCTAGAGAGAAAAAAGAAGATAATTACTAGAAGGTAATTGAGAGAGAAATTGGTTGATGTTACATATGTTGCATTAAAATAGAGCATTTTGTGAGTGTTTCTTGGCTCACAATCAGAGAGAGCTTAAATAACCCTTTGAAATGAAGATAAATCATAAGTTGCATTGGTTTTCTTGGCTCCCTGACTCTGTGTCATGCTAATTTTGAATTTTGGAGTATTTAATGCCTCCTTATGTTTTCACCATTCTCCAGATTCTGTGACTTATGTGCTAAAAAGAAGAGTTAATACAAAGATATCTAGATTTTTAGATTTTTCATTAAATCTGTGTTCAGTTGCTTACCACTCTGACCTTGTATCGTAATACTGGGAACTGATTCTAATCACTTGTGCTTAAGCCCTGGCCTCTCCCTCGTTTTCTATGTCTAGGTTCCTCACTTACTACCTGTTTCCAAGCATCTGCCTTGTGTTAAATCCCATTAGCCCAATTTCCTCCAGAATTAAATTGTGTTTTAATTGTTATAACATGCAACTCGATGTTTTTCAAACATCTGCATCCTATATCTCTGTTTGTTCCTTAGACTTGTGTCAGATGTGTTTCGGAGTGTCTACGATCTGTCTGTTGGGATATTTCTCTATCCTTCTTACTAGTTCTGCTTGAAAGTAACTGCTAAGCAACCAGGACTTCATCTTGCTGCCTGCTGTTTGAAATTCCTTTGGTGTGGACCTTTCACACAGAGCTCAGTATGATCTCCTTGACTTAGCCAGCCAAACTCTACTTAAGGAAAACTGTCACAGAAAATAACCTCTTCAGTGCCAGATCTGAAACAACTTCAAAGCACTTATCACTCTTGGCCCAGTGTAATGGCTATGGATAAAAAATGCTGTATTCAGTGGGAGAAAAAAATGGACCATTTCTTCCCTAAGTGTCCATTAAATGGAAAATAATATTAATATTATTGAAATGAAAATAATATTAATATCATAAAAATGTTAATTTTTATAACTTTAGATCTTTTAGAAAAAAGGTAGTACTTGTACCACATAAGGGAAATCTATAAAATATTTAGATATTAATTAACTAATCTATAAGGTATTTAGATATTAACCACTTGAAAGGCATGCAAGAGAGAGAATATGATATAGAAATCCTGACATAAATATGTATGAATGACTTTCAATATTAGCAATTATTTCTTCAGAATGTTTTTAATAGACTAAGTGGGGATTTTCATTTTGATACCCAAAAACAGTAAACATAGTTGCCTCAGAAGTGCAACCAATCAAACTACTCAACCATGTGTTTCCTTTTTTGAGATTATGGTTGTAAATTATTTTATTTATCTGGGGAAGAGTTTATAAAACTTTGTCAGTAAAAGGCCAGATAGAAAATATTCTAGTGTTAGGGGGCTGCGTGGCCTACTGTCTCCTTGCAATTACACAACTTTGCCATTTTAGGGTGAAAGAAGAATGAAGATCATGCATCCCCATGAAGTTTAATTTATCAAAAAACTGTGGCAAATCAGATTTAGATAGAGGTCTAGAGTTTGTTGATCTTTATTTTATTGGTGAGATATGAAACTTATTGGAAAAATGCTTGAAAGTTACCTAAAATAAATTTCAACTGCATTTCTTCTTAATAATATCCTATACCACACACTTTACTTTTCATACTTAATTATTAGGTTGATCTATCCTGTAAGCTATCCAAATATTGATTATAAGACGTTATTTCTATGTTATTTAGTGATGTATTTCAATATATAATTCCTAACCAATTAATTTACAAAAACAAAAACAAGAACACATTTCTGATTTGTTTTTGCTCAGTTTTTTAAAAATACTTAAACCTCTACTACATTTTTGGCATGATACATGCAATAGGGATACAAAGGTGATTAAGAAAATGATCATGTTAAAAGGAGTTTAGAGTAAGTGGCATATTTATTTCTCTTCAGAGAATGAAATAAGCAAAAAGGCATTTCAGCGAGCAAAGATGCAAAAGTAAGTAATCTTTGGGTACTTATACAGTAAAGGATTAATTTATTAGATCTTGGTTGTCTAAAATCTACCTGTGCATTCCAAAATAAAGTAGAACATTTTCCAGCTTCTGGAACACAATGTATAACGCCTTGGACTATCATGCCTGTTAATGATGTCTTTTTTCGCCTAAGACCTTGGGCCATGCCAGATAATTTATGCTAAAAATGTGATTTATGTTTGAGCCTTGGGCCACACAGTAGTAGTTTGAACTTGTGAGTTACTGGAGATGAAATAACTAAGATTAAACATTCAGGTAGTCATCCATGTCTGCATAACTGATTCCACCACAAAAAAATCTGGACAAGAATGCTTGTATGAGCTTCCATTACTGTCAATAATTCATGCATGTTTATATACATTGTTGCTAGGAGAATTAGCACTCTTCATATGATTTCGCTGGTAAAGAACAATTGATAAAGTGTAATAAAAATAAAGTATAATTTAAAAAAAAAAGAACAATTGGAAGAATTGGAAGCTTACACTTTGTCTCCTCCAGAGTCTGCACTGTGCATCTTTTTCTGTTGCAGATTTTTTTTTTTTTTTTTTTTCTTATTTTAGCTCTGTCGCCCAGGCTGGAGTACAGTGGTGCAATCTTGGCTCACTGCAACCACCGCCTCCTGAGTTCAAGTGATTCTCCTACCTCAGCTTCCTGAATAGCTGGGACTACAGGTGCCTACCACCATGCCCGGCTGATTTTTGTATTTTTAGTAGAGATGGGGTTTTACTATATTGGCCAGGCTGGTCTCAAACTCCTGACCTTGTGATCTATCTGCCTTGGCCTTCCAAAGTGTTGGGATTACAGGTGTCAGCCACGATGCCCAGCCCCTGTTGCAGATTTTAAGTTTTATCCATTTATTGTAGTAAAGTATAACTTTCAGAGTATAAGAGCTCTGCTGAGTTCTGCGATTCTATCTAGTGAATCATTGACTATGAAATGGTCTTAGAGATCCCCCATCAGGGTGTCTTTAAAGGAAAACTGATATACCAGCCCCCTCTTCACCTTCCACCATGATTTTAAGCTTTCTGAGGCCCTCATCAAAAACAGATGCTGATACCAGAATTCTTGCACAACCTGCAGACTGTGAGCCTATAAAACCTCTTTTCTTTAACAATTACTCAGCCTCCGATATTTCTTTATAGCAATGCAAGAACAGATTGACACAGAAAATTGATACCAAAGCTGTTATAATTGTCTAGGCTATTATAATCAGAAGCAGAGACTAGTGGTTACTGTGAATAAATTCTGCAGGTCCTGTAGGTTGGGCATGTACCAAAGTGTTTATTAAAGCATTCCTAATATTATGGATTTTTTCTCACTCTGTGTTAGAGGTTTTCAAATCTGCCCTACCACTTTTCTTACAAACAAAGTTTCATTAGAATTCAGCCATATTCTTTTATGGAAGTATTGACTATGACCGTGTTTATGCTACAACAGAGTTACATGTTTGTGACAAAGACTGTATGCTCCATAAAGTCTAAGATATTTATTATCTGGCCCTTACAGAAACACTCAGCAATTTCTTCCATATATAATGGAAAGTTACTGAAAGATATAGGCATGGGAAACACATGGTAACATGGTTTCGCTGTTTTGTCCTCTCTAAATCTCGTGCTGAAATGTGACCTCCAGCACTGGAGCTGGGCCAAGTGGGAGGTTGATATTATTTGGCTCTGTGTCCCCCCCAAATTTCACCTTGAATTTTAATAATCCCCACATATCAATGGCAGAACCAGGTGGAGACAATTGAATCATAGGGGCACTTTCCCCCGTACTGTTCTCATGATAGTGAGTGAATTCTAGGGATCTGATGGATTTATATGTGGTTTTCCTCTTCTCTTTGTTTTCAGTTCTCTCTTGCCTGCCACCATGTAAGACATGCCTTTGCTCTTCCTCCACCTTCTACCATGATTGTCAGGCCTCTCCAACCATATGGAACTGTAAGTCTATTAAACATCTTTTTCTTTATAAATTATCCAGTCTTGTGTATGTATTTATTAGCAGCATTAAATGGATGAATACAGTAAATTGGTACTGGTAGAGTGGGGCGCTGCTGTAAAGATACCTAAAAATGTGGAAGGTGACTTTGGAACTGGGTAACAGGCAGAGGCTGGAATGGTTTGGAAGGCTCAGAAGAAAAAAAGGAAAATGTGGGAAAGTTTGGAACTTCCTAGAGACTTGTTGAATGGTTTTGATCTGAATGCTGATAATGATGTGGTCAATGAAATTCAGGCTGAGGTGGTCTCAGATGCAGATGAGGAATTCATTGGGAACTGAAATAAAGGTTATTCTTGCTATGTTTTTGCAAAGAGACTGGTATCATTTTGTCCCTATCCAAGAGATCTGTGGAACTTTGAATTTGAGGGAGATGATTTAGGGTATCTAGCAGGAGAAATTTCTAAGCAGCAAAGCTTTCAGTAAGTCACTTGGGTGCTGTTAAAAGCATTCAATTTTAAAAGAAAAACAGAGCATAAAGGTTCAGAAAATTTGCAGCCTTGTGATGCTATGGAAAAGAAAAACTCATTTTCTGAGGAGAAATTCAAGCCAGCTGCAGAAATTTGCATAAATAACGAGGAGCCAAATGTTATTTGCCAAGACAATGGGGAAAATGTCACCAGGGCATGTCAGAAACTTTGAGGCATCCCTTCCTATTATGGTTCCAGAGGCCTAGAGGGAAAACAAGATTTCCAGAGCTGGGCCCAGGGCCCCTCTACTCTGTGCAGCCTAGGGACTTTGTGTCCTGCATCCCAGCAGCTCTAGCCATGTCTAAAAGGGGTCAAGGTACAGCTCAGGCCATGACATCAGAAGGTGCAAGCCCCAAGCCTTGGCAGCTTCCACATGGTGTTGAGCCTGCAGGTGCACAGAAGTCAAGAATTGGATTTGGCAACCTCCACCTAGATTTCAGAGAATATATGTAAATGCCTAGATGTCCATGAGGAGAGACCTCATGGACATTCTCTATGAGGAGAGACCCTCATAGAGAAACTCTGCTGGGGCAGTGCAAAAGGGAAATGTGGAGTTGAAGTCCCCACACAGAGTCCCTGCTTGAGTACCACCTAGTGGAGCTGTGAGAAGACAGCCACTGTCCTCTAGCCAAGTGGAGCTGTGAGAAGAGACCCACCATTCTCCAGAACGTAGGATGGTAGATCCACTGATAGCTTGCACAGTGCTCTTGAAAAAGCCTCAGACACTCAATGCCGGCCTGTGAAAGCAGCTAGGAGGGAGGTTGTATCCTGCAAAGCCTCAGGGGTGGAGCTGTCAAAGACTATGACTTTGTATTTTAAACATCAAAGTATTTGACACGAATTTAATACATATGCAGGAAGGTTGCTATTTTTCCCCAAAAACTAAAAAATAAACAGAGATGAATGTGCATAATCAACAAGATTTTATTGTACATGTGTTTTGATAAGAAGGTAGGAAGGCAGGGGCGCGGAGCAAGATGGCCAGATAGGAACAGCTCCAGTCTCCAACTCCCAGCACGGGCGAAACAGAAGACCGGTGATTTCTGCATTTTCAACTGAGGTACTGGGGTCATCTCACTAGGAAGTGCCGGACAATCAGTGCTGGTCAGCTGCTGCAGCCCGACCAGCGAGAGCTGAAGCAGGGCGAGGCGTCGCCTCAACTGGGAAGCGCAAGGGGGAAGGGAATCCCTTTTCCTAACCAGGGGAACTGAGACACACAGAACCTGGAAAATTGGGTAACTCCCACCCCAATACTGCGCTTTAAGCAAACGGGCACACCAGGAGAATATATCCCACACCTGGCCGGGATGGTCCTACGACCATGGAGCCTCCCTCATTGCTAACACAGAAGTCTGCGATCTAACCGCAAGGCAGCAGCGAGGCTGGGGAGGGGCGCCCACCATTGCTGAGGCTTAAGTAGGTAAACAAAGCCGCTGGGAAGCTCAAACTGGGTGGAGCTCACAGCAGCTCAAGGAAACTTGCCTGTCGCTGTAGACTCCATCTCTGGGGACAGGGCACAGTTAACAACAACAAAAACAAAAGCAGCAGAAACCTCTGCAGACGCAATCCACTCTGTCTGACAGCTTTGAAGAGAGCAGTGGATCTCCCAATACAGAGGTTGAGATCTGAGAAGGGACAGACTGCCTGCTCAAGTGGGTCCCTGACCCCTGAGTAGCCTAACTGGGAGACATCCCCCACTAG
>NW_012115355.1:3953299-3973761 GCF_000951035.1 Colobus angolensis palliatus | reverse complement strand
TATACCTGATATAAATGATGAATTGATGGGTGCTGACGAGTTGATGGGTGCAGCACACCAGCATGGCACAAGTATACATATGTAACAAACCTGCACATTATGCACATGTACCCTAGAACTTAAAGTATAATAAAAAAAAAATAAGGTAGGAAGGCAAAGGATAATAACTGCTATGGTTATTCAGTTATTATAACTACTATGGAAACAAAATTCAGTTATTTCCAATGTGGTAGCATTAATAGCAAAGGACTTCAAAAGATGATTTTATTGTGGGTGCTCTTCCTTTGTGAATGAGATGAAGTCCCTTAGATGAGAGGCTTCATGTAGCATTTGGCCCTCTTCTCTTTCCAACTTTTATCATGTGAATGCACAGCAAGAAAGCCCTCAACAGGTGCTGGACACTATGGACTTCCCAGAACCAGAACAGCAAGAAAGAAATTTATTTGACTTATAAATTTCCTAGCCTCAGGTATTTTATTACAGCAGCACAAGCAGACTAAGATAATGACTAAGTCATCTACATTTAAATGATTTTTCCATTCATTGATATAAGGAAAATAAGAGGAACAGTGTTGGAGTAAATATGTGGCAAGTTCTATTTGAACACCTGAGATGTGGGTATTCAAGGGATTTTTCTATGAAGATTTCCTATAGGTAGGCCACTTAAGTTTAAAGAATGAGCAGAAGAAGAGAAACCATTAAAGCAAAAAGTCAAAGAAAAGAGTAAAAGAGGTAGGGACAAAGTCAGATGGTGAGAAATTATACAAGTCAAGAGAAGAGAGTGTTTTAAGGCAAATGGAACTGATCAACAGTGTCAAAGGCTATTTCCACCAGTGAATATTAAGACACTTAAGAAATAAAAGCTGAATATGAAAATGAGTTGTTTCTTGATGACATTGATAAAGGTAGTTTCAGTGTAGTGGTGATACAAATGTCTAAGTGCAGTATAAGGTTTGTCTCTTTGTCCCCACTCAAATCTCATCTTGAATTATAATCCCCATGTTTCAAGGAAGGAACCTGTTGGGAGGTGATTGGATCATGGGAGCATTTTTCCCCATGCTGTTCTCATGATATTTAGTGAGTTCTCACAAGAGCTGATGGTTTTAAATTGTGGCACTTCCTCACTTTTTTTTCCTGCCACCATGTAAGACGTGCCTGCTTCTCCTTTGCCTTCTGCTATTATTGTAAGCTTCCTGAGGCCTCCCAGCCATGCAGAACTGTGAGGCAATTAAGCCTCCTTTCTTTATAAATTACGCAGTCTCACGTAGTCTCTTTATAACAGTATGATAATAGACTAATACGTGTGGATTTAGGACTGAATAGAAGGTGAGAAAGTAAATTTTAATTTTTTATGAAATATGGGGGTGATGAAGAGGAGCAAAAAGAGACAGTCTCTGAGGAAGTAAGCTGAAATGAGGGAATATTTATTTTTATTATAATATTTTAATAGAATAAACTTGAGCAAGCTTAAAGAGAAAACTATTAGGAGAGAGAGGGTGCAGTTTTACAGGAAAGGGCAAAAATTACTGAGTTATGGTCCTTAAATTTGGGAAGAAGTGGGATTCAAAGTGTAGAGGAGATACGTTGTAAAGGAGGTAAAGGACAATTCTTACCTTTTAAGAAGAGACAATAAGTAGATTGCACATGGAGTAAGAGTGATTTGAAACACTTTTGTAGAAAACAAATTTTTCTTACTATGTCTTTTTAACAAATTTAAGGAAACAATATATATCATATACTGAAAATGAAGTTAACAGTAGTAACAACTGATGTTTGAACAATGGAGGACTATTTTTGCAATAGTGTGGAAGAACAGACTGAAGTCTTGAAGAACAAACTGGAGTTGGGCTCCTGGCAAACAAACAAACAAACAAAACTCGTGATTTTTTCCATGGCTGACCATAGCCAAAGACAAAGGCTTTATCTAACAGGCATCTTGGGGAAAAGCTGCCCTCTGCAAACAAACTTGGTGACAATGCTTTGAACTAACTGTGGGGTCAACGTTAGGAACTCAGGCCCCCCTGACCAGCCATGCTCTTAGGCATTCTTGCTTCCCTAGTCCAGTCACTTTCATTAGAATGTCTTTTTATCTCAGGAGTTTGGCCAAGGCCTTCCTTGAGCACCATTGTTGAGACCTCCTTATCAGGGAGAGGGGGTAGAAACCATGAAAACAAAACTTTCCACTCTAACTCAGTACTTAATACTTTTCTACAACTAACCTCCACCTTTTCTCCAGGAGTCTTTCTTTCAGGGCTCCCATAGCAGTGCGATGACCCTTCCTACCAGTCCATTTTATGGTGAAAAATGGAACTGAGAAGAGTTAGTACTTTGTGAACTTTATCACAGTGAGTAATTAAAATATTGACTGTTACTTTCATTTTGGCTTGTAGTTTTAATTGACTCTGTTGACACCTTGCATCTTAGCTCTCTCTTCAACTCTACTATGCTTCTGACCACCTGACTAGAAAAAGGAAAACCTATGTCTGGAGAGAATATCTGAAATAAAGAACTGATTAATGGCTACAGTAACAGAGGCTAAGTAAGTAAGATCAAAATTTGTTCTCAAATAGTAGGCCATTTTAATTTAATTTTACAGATGTAGAATTGTCCTAGGTGAAGGTAATTATCAGAGTATGGCTAAGAAAATGAATATTTGAGGAGAAATCAAGTTAATTTTATTTGATATTGCTTGCCCTTAGGAGACAGGTACAGCAGGAAGGTATATCAACAAGAAGGTATAAAAGTGAAACATAATACCTTATTGGTCATACATCTTTGGCAATTGATATATGGTGTTTTTAGTTGACTACAAAGTAGTTGAAGCTACCACTGTGAGTGGACCATAGTCTTCAGATTCAGGAGACATTAGAAAAGGAGTGCCAATCACTCTTCTACAAACTAGGTTTTATAAAACCTTTGGCAGAGGCTCTATTTCAGGGATAATGAATTCTTGTAGCAATATCCTGAAATACATTTATGATCATCATGAATTACCTTTTTTGTTTTGTTTTGTTTTGTTTTTTGTTTCCCAGATGGAGTTTCACTCTCATTTCTCAGGCTGGAGTGCAATGGCACAACCTGAGCCCACTTCAACCTGCACCTCCCAGCTTCAAACAATTCTCCTGCTTCAGCCTCATGAGTAGCTGGGATTATAGGTGCATGCCACCACATTCAGCTAATTTTTTGTATTTTAGGTACAGATGGGATTTCACCATGTTGGCCAGGCTGGTCTTGAACTCTTGATATCAGGTGATCCACCTACCTTGGGCTCCTAAAGTGCTGGATTATAAGCGTGGGATTATAAAGTGCCTGGCGAATCCTTACTTTGAAAGTAAAACAGTTACTAGAACCAACATAAGATCTTATTAAAGAAGCATATACATTTCCAAATCACAAACTCCCCCTGCCTTTAACATTTAGCAAACCATACTTAAATAAAATTATTTCCTTTAATAATATTATATATTTTTATTAACTTAAAACTCTGTATGAGTCTCTGAATGGGTCCCTAGGTTTCACCAGACTACCAAAGGACTCCATGGCACAAGAAAAGAAGAATCAACCCTGTTTTTAGACAGGATATTTGGGCATTTTGAGCTCAAAATAGTTGCCTTGAGATCTGAAGCACTGAAGTCAGCAATAGGAAGATGCCCCAAATTGATACTTTGCATATTTATATATGTATTAAAATTTCCATAGTATCTGTAATCCACAATAAACAGGGGAGTGAACAGTAAAAATCAGGTCTTCTGAAGTGAGAGTGTTGAGTTTGAAAACTTTACCATTAGCCCTCCACACCTTATATGAAAATGTTAGCAATAATATTCATAGTAGAGTTTTTTAAATGATTAAATTGGTGGATATATGCAAAACACTGAGAAAAATACTTGTCCTACAATAATCACTCACTAAATAATTTCTCTTATTATTTTTTGAAGACTAGATGTTTTTACCATTTCTATTTTATTCCACATTTTGTGAATTCTTCCTCAAAATCAGCAATTCTGATGCTCTCAAAAGTTTTAATAAGTTGAATTTGGAGAGATCACATTTTACTTGACATTTCTTAAGTAATGAGGTTGTTGTATTAGTTTTCCTATGGCATTTTTGATATGTAAATTATGATTTATATTGTTTGCCCATTTTTACGTTATAGAATTTATCTCTGGTCTTTTTTGCTTACTTTTGTTGTGTGTTTCTACATATTGCTTTAGTGTGAATTCCAAGAAAACAGAGCCTGAGTCAAAGGTATATCTGATACTAATTATTGAAGAAATATAAAATCAGGGAAGGAGAAGTGAGGGACAAGGGGACTGAAAGGAGGCACAATGCAAAAATAACTACCTCTTGACTTTAAATGTGTTGACTACTTAATCTCATGACATTTGGCTGAATAGTGTTAAAATGGATGCATCTCAGCAAAGACTTAGAGAAGAATGGCCTCTCTATATGTCAGCTTCTGAATCTGATTAGTCAAAAGTTTCCATTCTTAGATTTTAATTGAACCAGAAATTTAAGTTGCTTAAGAATGAGTTGAGACATTTCATGCCTCAGAGTCAACAGGGAAGTCCCAGCTTTGGAAGTAAAAAGCAGTATATGGTTTAGGCCTTGGTGGGGATCTCATCCAATAAAATTAGAGTAGGCAACAAAGGCTAAATTGCTTCAGCAATAACTGGGGTGAAATACATGGCCAAAGACCCAGGAGATAGGGTAGGATCTGAAGTGCATAAGAGTGCTTTATATAAATACCAGGAGCATTAACATTTTTTCATAAATGTTGTAGGTTTTCTATTTTATGTTTTAAATTGAAGAGATTAAAGTATTTAAATGCATATAATCTGATATGTCTATTTAAGAAATGTTTTATTGGATTGAATTTATAGCCCATCTAGTTCTATATATCATACTTTAATAGCATAAGCTTAGAACTTTTCCTTAAGGGCATTTAAAAAAAATGTCATCTCCCTGTTATGATTGGTGTTTCTAATATTTTTAAACATAATTTCATTCAAAACGTGATATTCTGTTACTGTTAAAGAAAAACAATTGAAAACATTAATGTATCATAACAGAAATGATGATGAATTTAACATTTCTTGACTACTTATGGTTATGAAATAAGAATGATATTTATACATTTAATTAATTAAATAACATTTTTTCAATAGCTGTTTTTCTAGTACCACTGAGCAGGTACATATTTGTTTTATTTTCCTGTCTTCTGAAACATGTTTTAAAATAAAATGCTGATAATGATCCCACAGTAAAATATTTCACCAAAATAATGACATGAGCATTTAAAAATAATTATTATTTCTCACTATGAAGAGCTATTGAATTCCCTATTCCTTTGTTATACATGACATTAGAAATGGAATTGAGTTCTCTAATTATTGCTGTAAATTCTTGTCTTTTATAGGAGGGATATTTTATGGTTGATTGCAAGCTCAATGTCCTACATTAGCAATTCATCATTTTATAATATTAATATTCACTTTTACTAAATATAGAAACTTCATATAATCAGCAATTTCCTCATCAATTTGAAGAAATCAAATTCATTATTAAGAGTTAGTATAATATTAACAACAAAATGCCTTTCCTGGTAAAAATAAACAAGTGTTGATTCACCTATTATGTTTAATTTTGCATAATATAAGAAGACAGAAAATTATAATGTAATTATTAAATAATCTTAAATGTACCTAGTGAAATAACTCAGTCAACCTATAGGCTAAATAAATGGGAGAAAAAGAGAGAGAGAGAGAAAGAAAGAAAGAAGAGACAAAGAGAGAGAGATAAAGTGAAAGAAAGAAACTAAAAATAATGTTTATTTTTTCTAAAGATATTAACAAAAAGTACAGAAGTTTTCCAGATCATCTAAAAAGTAACCTTGCTCTTAGTTAATGTAAATATTTTTCTTGCCAATATAAATCCAAAATGTATACTTAATTTTATTTAGTTACTTCAAGAACTATCTAGGGATTTGAGGATAAAACTATTAACACTAGAGCAATATATATTTTATTCAAGGAGTATACAAGGCTGGAAAGGGTAAAATTAGGCATATTCAAGTGAAAGCAAAGGTCTCATGCTGCTGAAGATAAAGTGGTCAGAGATATTTCACAGAAACTTTGTGGATATATATCAACATTCTATTGCCATATTCTGTGATTCCCTAATGCATAGTTAATTAAATTGTAGTTTACATTAAAAAAATAGCTATATCTATCCACAAGACAGCCCCAATGTTTATTTTTAGTCAGAAATTAACAGCCTTTATCCCTTCTGAAAGAGGCATTCAAGAACCTTTCCAAAGAAAAAATAATCCAATGCAAAACTAAGTTTTTCATTGTTAGAAAGGCAATTTCATGATTACTTTTAATAAACAGATTTAAGACAGAGACAATGTAAATACCATTTTATAGGACAATCAAAATTTAACTGAATAAAGTGAAGTAGATCCATAATATGCACATTCTCATGATTCCTCAGGTGTTTAAACAGGATTTACTGTTATCTGCTTTGGATGGCTAACTGCTAAAATCCTGGGTTTCAATGCAGCTTCTTGGTTTTTCTACCAATCAAAAGTTGAACTTTGCTAGTGTTTAGAATCTGTAAGAAACTTAAAAAAATCACCAAGCAAAAATCAATTTATGCCATTTAAAAATGGGCAAAGAATATGAACAAACATTCTCAAAGGAAGACATACAAGGAGTCAGAGAACATGAAAAATGCTCCACATCACTAATCATCAGAGAAATGCAAATCAAAACCACAATGAGATACCATTGTCACAAGGTCCTTGGGTTTTGCTTTTCTAGCCAGAAACCTCCCTTGCCAGTGGCACCTTTGCCCTAGTTTGGTTTGGGTCCACAGTGCTTGTTCTGCCCACTTGGCCCAGAAGGCTGCACTCGTCGTGCACTATCAGCATGGATGCCACACCTGCCAAGGGTGAGTCAGGTGGGAAGTGATGAGGGGTGTGTGAGCGAGCACGGGGTCCAGCTGCTGCACACAGGCAGGTGTGCTGGCTGCAGTGTGGTGGGCAGCTCCAGGTGCCAGTACAGACCCCGGCCCTGTGCAAGGCTGCAGCTAAATCAGGCATACTTCAAGCAGCTTCCAATGTGGGCACCAGGGAATACGGTGGTGCCCAGGGAGCTTGGAGACACCAGGAATCACAGAGCCTGAAAGAAGTTGTCACAAGGCTGACTCAGAGAGCCCCTAGGTCTGGGCTCCCCAAAGGGCCACATCTCTTCTCTCCTTGTTGCCTGCAATGTGGTGAGCAGGGGATACGTTTCAGCTCTGTTTCTATTACAGCTCTTTCAGTCCTGCCATTTGGTGGGTCCTGAGTTCTCATCCCATGTCTAGGAAGAAGGAGGTAGACAAACAACTGGAGAGTGAGCCAGGTGAAGAGGAGAGTCACTAAGCAACAGAACAGCTCTTAGGAGACTTCAAAGTGGGTAGCTCCTTTCTACAGGCAGGTCATTTCAACGAGTGTCTAACTCCCAGTAGAGAGGAGACTTTTAGTGTGTAGCTCCTTTCCACAAGCAGGTTATCCTAATGAGTTAAGAAGACCTGAAGTGGGTAGCTCCTTCCTTCCCCTGATAGTCTCAACATCTGTGTGAGTCTGTATGAGTCAGGGGTTTTTATGGACTCAGAAGGGAGGAAGTACATGCTGAGTGGTCCATGGGTGGCCACGAGTGGGCCTGGAAAAGGCACAATAAGTACTTACTCCAGGCTACGAACTCCACTCAGAACTGGCAGCCCAGGCGGTGGGGTTTCACTGGGGACCTGCCCCATTCTGACCAGGTCCTTGTCTGCCTCCCACCATCAACATACCATTCACAGCACCCAGATTGTTCATGCTGAGGGACACCTGCAGGCTTGCACTTAACCACCATCAGCTCCCCCTTGGCCACCCGCTCATGCTGGTTGATACACAAAGTCCAGAGGGAGCAGAGGTGGCAGGGGGCTGGCGCATCAGTGCCACCTCGAGTATGCACACACCTGGTTGGGTCGTGACAGCACTTGGGCTTGGCCACAATTTTGCTCCACACCAAAGCAGGAGCGGGAAGCAGGGAGAGGACAGGGAATGGGAGTAGGCACTTTCAAGCCTGCAGGAGCAGGAGCTTCCAGAGTCCCTGAGAGCACAGGGATATCTGGGTCTAAAACCATGGCTGGGCAGCTCTAGCTACACCTGAGAGTATGGGGCCCTCCCACCCCACCAACTTGGTGGAGTGCAGGGCTCCCACCAGTTCTTGGCTCCCACAGGCCCCAAGGAGCACATAATTCTGGCTTCACCTGCCTTGCTGCAGCTAATGTCTTTGCAGAGGCTTCTGTACACAGGCTGCTGCTGCCATCACCATCTCACACCAATCAGAATAGCTGTTTTTAAAAAGTCAAAAAACAACAGATTCTGGCAAGGCTGTGGAGGACAGGGAGCATTTACACACTGTTGGTGGGAATGTAAATCAGTTCAGCCACTGTGGAAAGCAATCTGGAGATTTCTCAAAGTACTTAAAAAAGAGCTACCATTTGACACAACATCCTATTACTGGGTATATACCCAGAGGAAAATAGATCATTATACCAAAAAGACATATGCATTTTTATGTTCATTGCAGTGTTATTCACAATAACAAAGACATGGAATTAATCTAGGTGGCCATAAATTACAGATTGGATAAAGAAAATGTGGTAGCGATACACCATGGAATACTACACAACCATAAAAATGAATGAAATCATGTCCTTGCAGAAACATGGATGGAGCTGGAAGCCAAAAACCTAAAATTCATTACAGAAAACTCATCCCCTAGGCACATTGTCATCAGGTTATCTAAAGTCAAGACAAAGGAAAGAATCTTAAGAACTGAGAGACAAAAGCACCAGGTAGCCTATAAAAGAAAACATCAGATTAACAACAGATTTCTTCAGAAACCCTACAAACTGGAAGGAACTGGGACCTCCCAATTCCTGTCTTCAGCCTCCTTAAACCAAACAATTATCAGCCAAGAATTTTGTATCCATTGAAACTAAGCTTCATAAATGAAGGAAAGATGCAGTCTTTTTCAGACAAACAAGTGCTGAGAGAATGCATCACTACCAAGTCAGCACTATGAGAACTGTTAAAGAGAGCTCCAAATCTTGAAACAAATTCTGGAAACACATTAAAACAGAACCTCTTTAAAGCACAAATTTCACAGGACTTACAAAACAAACATTAAAAGCAACAACAACAACAAAAACAAGGTATACAGGCAACAAACGGCATGATGAATGGAATAGTACCTCACATCTCAAAAGTAATGTTGAATGTAAATGGGCTAATGCTCCACTTAAAAGATATGGAATTGCACAATAGATAAGAATTCACCAACCAAGTATTGGCTGCCTTCAAGAGACTCACCTAACACATAAGGACTCACATAAACTAAAGGTAAAGGGATAGAAAAAGACATTCCATGCAAATGGACACCACAAGTGATCAGGAGTAGCTATTCTTATACCAGACAAAATAAACTTTAAAGCAACAGCAGTTTAAAAAGACAAAGAGGAACATTAGATAATAATAAAAGGCCTTGTGCAACAGGAAAATATCACAATGCTAAATGTATATGCACCTAACACTGGAGCTCCCAAATTTATTAAACAATTACTACTATACCTAAGATATGAGATAGATAGCAACACAGAAATAATGGGGGACTTCAATATGCCATTGACAGCACTAGACTGATTAGCAAGACCGGAAGTCAACAGAGAAACAAGGTATTTAAACTATACTCAGGAACAAATGGACTTAACAGATATTTACAAAACATTCTACCCAACAACTGCAACATATGCCTTCTATTCATTCAGCACATAGAACTTTCTCCAAGATAGACCATATGATGGGCCAAAAAACAAGTTTCAATAAATCTAAGAAAACTGTAATTATATCAAGTACTCTCTCAGACCACAGTGGAATAAAATTGGAAATATACTCTAAAAGAAACCTTCAAAACCATGCAAATACCTGGAAGTTAAATAATCTGCTCCTGAATGATCATTGGGTCAACAATGAAATCAAGATGGAAATTAAAATTCCTTAAACTGAATGACTGCAGTGACACAACCTATTAAAACCTCTGGAATACAGCAAAGGCAGTGCTAAGAGGAAAGTTCAGAGCCCTAAATCCTGACATCAGAAAGTCTGAAAGATCACAAATAGACAAACTAAGGTCACACCTCAAGGACCTAGAGAAACAAGAACAAAGCAAACCTAAACCCAGCAGAAGAAATGAAATAACCAAGACCAGAGCAGAACTAAAATAAAATTGAAACAAACAAAAATTACAAAAGATAAATGAAGCAAAAAGTTTGTTCTCTGAAAAGATAAATAAAATTTATAGACCATTAGCAATATTAACCAAGAAAAGAAAAGAGAAGATCCAAATAAACTCAATCAGAAACGAAACAGGAGTTATTACAACCAACGCCACAGAAATACAAAAGATCATTCAAGGCTACTATGAACAACTTTACACACATAAACTAGAAAACCTAGGGTAGACGAGTAAATTCCTGGAAAGATACAACCCTCTTAGTTTAAATCAGGAAGAACTAGAAACCCTGAACAGACCAATAACAAGCAGTGAGATTGACATGGTGTTAGAAACCTTACCAACAATAACAACAACAAAAAGTCCAGGACCAGACGATTCACAGCTGAATTCTTCCAGACATTCAAAGAATTGGTATCAATCCTACTGACACTGCTCCGCAAGATAGAAAGAGAGGGAGTCCTCCTTAATGAAGCCAGTGTCACCCTAATAACAAAACCCGAAAAGGACATAACCAAAAGAGAAAACTGCAGACCAATATTCCTGGATAACCTACAGATGCAAAAATTCTTAACAAAATACTAGCTAACCAAATCTAACAGTATATCAAAAAGATAATCCTCCATGATCAAGTGGGTTTCATACCAAAGATACAGGGGTGGTTTGACATGTGCAAGTCAATAAATGTGATACACCACATAAACAGAATTAAAAACAAAAATCACATAACCATCTCAATAGATGGAGAAAAAGTATTTGACAAAATTCAGCATCGCTTTGTGATTAAAATCCTCAGCAAAACCTTCATACAAGGGACACGCCTCAATGTAATAAAAGACATCTATGACAAACCGACAACCAGCATAATACTGAACCAGGAGAAGTTGAAAGTTTTTCCTTTCAGAACTGGAACAAGACAAGGATGCCCACTCTCACCACTTGTATTCAACATAGTACTGTAAGTTCTAGCCAGAGCAATCACACCAGAGAAAAAAATAAAGGACATCCAAATTGATAAGGAGGAAGTCAAATTGTCCCTGTGTGCTGATGATGCGATCATATACCTAGAAAACACTAAAGACTCCGCCAAAAAGCTTCTAGAAGTGATAAATGAATTCAGCAGTTTCAGGGAACGAAGTTAACGTACACAAATCAGTAGCTCTGCTATACACCAGTTGAGAATCATATCAAGAACTCAACCCCTTTATGATAGCTGCAAAAAAATATAATAATAATAAATACTTCAGAATATACCTAACCAAGAAGGTGAAAGACCTCTACAAGGAAAACTACAAAACACTACTGAAAAATATCATACACGACACAAGCAACCATAATTACAGGTATCTTGCTAGTATTTTTTTCCTTTTCTATTATATATATAATTTTTTAAAAGTTATATTTAAAATAATATTGTCATTGTTATGTGACTTAAAAATGATATCAATACAACAAAACAGAAAGCACAGGACTAGGCCCACAAATTCCTTGATATTGGTAGAGTGTTAGCATTGAAAACCAGTACAGAAAATGAAATTCAGTATGTAGCTGGGGACAATACGTTATGCATATGGGATAAAATGTTACTAAAACACTATCTCATAGCATGTCCTCAAACAAATTCCACATGAGCTAAATTTGTTAAAAATTGAAAATATTTAGAAGAAAATGTAGAGAAATATTTCTATGAATTGTAGAAAAAGACATGTTTAGAAATCAGGAGCGGCATAAATAATAAAGTAATAGATTAAAAAGTTTTATTACATGTAAAGAAACTTCATTAAAAGGCATAATATTCCAAGACTAGAAACAGATAAAATTATGTATCCACAAAATTTAAAAACTCATGAAACAAGAAACCAGAAAAATGATTCAATAAATTTTGACAAAGTTAACAAATAAAAAATTTATCCAGAAATAGATACAAATGAGAAAAGCACATTAAAATGATATCCAACTAATCAGAGAAATCAAAATTAAATCATGTCACTGTTATCAGATTAAAAAAAGAGCATGATAATACTCAGCGTTGGTAATGATGATGTAGTACAATAAGAGTTCTCATAATCTGATTTGAAAATTAAAATTTGATTAAAGATTTAGGAGATAAAATTGGCACTACTGTATCTTGTAAACTGCTATATGTGCAGTTTGAATCAGTGCATATATATGTATATATATATTCATAAATTCCCTTTCTTATTTATATATGTGTGTATATCTGTGTGTTTGTGTGTGTGTGTGTAATTCTTGTTCATATACACTAGGAAAGTGTTCAAAGAAGGGTATTGCAGTGTTAACTTTCTCTAATAGCCAAACTTGGAACTAAACTAAATAATTATCATGAAGAAATGAATAAATTAATATGATATACTCATGTAATAGTAGTTAAATTGAGAAATATATGAAACAGAGCTATGTGTATAAAAATGCCTAGATAATACAAAAGGTAGTGGAAAATATGTAAATCTCATAGAGCTGTCAGACATGTATAATTTAACATATATATGTTATTGCATACATCTTCAAAATATATCTATAAATGTAGACTGAAAAGCGATACACAAAATTCTTATTGCTCATTCAAGAACAAAAAAGAGGAATGGAAATTAATAGATACAAAGGGTACATTACACCTGAGTTAAAATACATACATAAATATGTCAATATCAAACTTATGCCCCATATATGTTTATATGTATTAAGAGAAGGAAAGTTTTTACTTACTTCCTTGCTTCTTCCCTTCATCCATCCCCTTCTTCCTTCTTTCTGTCAGAAAACTTTACTATGTGTAGAGTATTGACAGTCACTGATACAAATGAAAAGGATTTAGCAGTGAGTGAAATTCCTTCCCTCAAGTATTTCATATACTGTGGTGTTAAAAAAAATAACGATATAAATAAAATACATAGCATTTCAGATATGATAAGCTCTATAAATAAATTAATAGAGAAGGGGTATAGAGAGTACTGAAGGGGATGTGGGACTGTGACATTTTACTATTCAGTGACAACCTTAATCATAAATTGGCATTTGAAGTGAAAGATATGTATGCTTTTTCCTTAAATAATTAGCCTTAAGAAAATATGTTTACAATTCATAAAACAGTCCCAATTTTTGATCCCATGAAAAACTGAGCAATTAAAATTTGATTTGTTTTCAATAATCCCAAATGCTTAAATGAATTATGTTATGGCCCAAGAAAGCACTAATTGATTAATCACAATTTTTAAATGATAGTTACATACAAAGATTGCTCATGACACAATATTAATATACCATACCCTTGGGCACCTTTTTCTAATTTAGATATGATACATTCTTATTATATATTTCTTCAGCAAGCAAATGGAAGAAACTTTATTCTTGTCCATTTTACTATAATATTAAGCCAAGGTTATTGAAAAGTTATATTGTATTTCCTACAAGGTTAATTTGAAAGCATTTATAATCTTTTAATCCTTGTGTAACACTAAATGTATTACAGTTTGACATGGTAATAGTTGATGTCTGAAAATTTTAATTTATTGGAAAGTTTGTGATAATTTCTTCTTTTGGTGGTTAATTTAGCAATAGTTATAGAATGATGAATAGTATAGTAGAATAAAATATTTGACTTACGGCATTGGACTGTTCTCACACTTGCTATCAAGAAATACCCCAAACTGGGTAATTTATAAAGAAAAGAGACAGTTGACTCACTGTTCCACAGGGCTGGGGTTGCTTCAGGAAACTTAAAACCAGGGCAGAAAGCGAAGCAGGCACCTCCTTCACAAGACTGCAAGAGGGAGATAAGCATTCTGAGTTCAGAAAAAACTACCATTTATAAAAAACCATCAAAGATTGTGAGAATTCACTCACTATCATGAGAACAGCATGGGGAAAGCACCCCCAAAATTCAATCATTTCTCATCAGGTCTCTCCCTAAACACCTAGGGACTACTATTTAAGATTTGGGTAGAGACACAAATCCAAAGTATATCACTTACATTAAAATAGTTTTCCATAAACTTGCCAAAGTATATGATTTTAAATGTTGTTTTTTTCCTATCCCCTTCATTTTACTTGTGTGTTTTGGGTTACTTTATTCTTAAATTTAGAGATCAACTCATTTTGGGTGAACTGGTTATATTTAACACCTATTATATTTTTATTTAATTGCAACCCTGTTTAATTTGTTGAATAATACAAGATAACAATATTTACCTAGTAGCAGGAATACTAACAATACTGCTTATGTTTATTACTACTGCTATTAATCCTGAGTCTAAAACTAAGACAAAGTCTAATAACAAATAGCTCACTGGATGTTAAAAGTACATGTATCTGAACTGTATTATTATTGAATAAGCTGCTATTCTACAAAAGTGCATGTTATTGTTATTTTCCCCTCTAAAACAGAATTTAATTATCAATAAATTATTAAGAACATCAGCAAAAAAAAAAAAAAACACAGGAGCAATGTTTAAATTCTTAAGTTATCATTATTTTATAATAACTTTATTGAGATAAAATGGACATATCACAAACTCACTCACTTAAAGTATAAAATTCAATTGTTTTTATTGCATTCACAGAGTTATGCAGGCATTATAACTACCTCATTTTTGAAAATATACATCACCCAAGAGGAGTCTCCATACCTGTTAACAGTAATTTTCTTTTCTTTTTTCTCACCTCTCCTAGCAACCACAACTCAGTTTTCTGTCGCTATGGATTTGTGTATAATCTGAACATTTTATATATATTGAATTATATAATATGCAGTCTTTTTTAGCTGGCTTATTTTTACAGAATATAATGTTTTCAAGGTACCTCCATGTCGTACCATGTGTAAGTGCTTCATTACATTTTATTGCTGAATAATAGACTATTGTATGTGTATACCGTATTTGTTTATGCAAAATCAGTTGACAGATATTTGGGCTTTTTATAAAGTTTTGCTCGTGTGACTAATGCTGCTATAACCTTTCATTTACAAGACTGGAAATATATTTTCATTTCTATTGACTATGTGCCACTGAGTGAAACTGGTCGTATGAAGACCTTATGTATAAAATTTCATATTTTCAACAGCAATATATGAGCTATTCAATTTCTCTATGTCCTGGCCAGCACTTATAATTATCTGTCTTTTTAGTCATGACTAATGAACATAAAATTAATTGGTCTGCATTTCTGAGATACCTAATGATTTTAAGCATCCTTTCATGGCATTTTGTATATACTTTTGGAGGAGTGTCTATTTACATCAGTTTTGCATTTTTAATTAGGCTTTTTTATGGTATCATTGTAAGAATTTTTTATATATTCTGGATACAAGTCCTTTGTGGGATATATAATTTGCAATTTTTTTCATCCTATGAGTTGTCTTTTTGCTTTTTTAATGGTGTGCTTTGAATCGTAAACATTTTTAACATTGATGAAGCTCAATTCATGTACTTTTTCTTTGTCACTTAAGCTTTTGTTGCAACATCTAAGAAACAAAATGAACTGATATATACGTATAATAGGAGAAAATGTAATTTTTGCATTATTCAATACCTCTAATATGGTGGTAATTTTAATAGTTACAATCACATCTGTTGAGCAATTTAGAATCACAACATTATCATGGGCAAAAGGTCAACTTAAAAGTTTGAACTCACAATGCAAAACTAAAGAAATTTATCTATTTAGAACTTTACATTTTGTATAAATACCCCCAGAGACTGGCATATCAATTGCTAAAATTACTAAATTTACTAAATTTACTAAAATTAGTAAAGAATGTACAACTCATAATGTTATAAGATCAATTAAAATAATGTGTCAAATAAAGTTTTCTCTTTTAGAATTTCATCCTAAAACTGAAAGGTATTCTCTAAGACAAATCTTTTTATTTATACTTTCTTTTTAATTTTAAAATGTATTTTACTAATATGAATACTGTATAAGGAGAATAGAATAGAGAAATATAGTAGAAGATGTAAGTTCCTCTATCACGTATTTCAAATTTTGTTGTTTACAAAAATAGTCTACAATTATTAATATGCTTTCTGGAGAAAGGTACTCATGATTTTTACCTTACTAGTAAGCTACATTTATCTTAACAAAATACACATTTTTTATGTTATTTGTTGTAGATTAAATTGAACTCCCACTAGTTGGAGACAAGTGCTTTTAAAAATATAATTAAGGCCTGGGCGCCTTGGCTCACGCCTGTAATCCCAGCACTTTGCAAGGTCAAGGCGGGTGAATCACGAGGTCAGGAGATCGAGACCATCCTGGCTAACACGGTGAAACCCCGTCTTTACTAAAAAAAAAAAAAAAAAAAAAAGTACAAAAACAAAATTAACCAGGCATGGTGGTGGGTGCCTGTAGTCCCAGCTACTTAGGAGGCTGAGGCAGGAGAATGGCATGAACCTGGGAGGTGGAGCTTGCAGTGAGCCGAGATCATGCCACTGCACTTCAGCCTCGACGACAGAGTGAGAGTGAGACTCTCAAAAAAAAAAAATATATATATATATATATATGTATTTATACATGTTTATATATATTTGTATATATATAATTAAATAAGCTAGGTGCAGTGGTTCACATTTGTAATCCCAGCACTTTGGGAGGCCAAGGTGGATGGATCCTGAAAGTCAGGAATTCGAGACCGGCTTGGCCAACACGAAGAAATCCTGTCTCTACTAAAAATACAAAAATTAGCCAGACATGGTGGTATGCTTGTAGTCCCAACTACTCGCGTGGCTGAGGCATAGGAATCACTTGAACTCAGAAGGTGGAGGTTGCAGTGAGCCAAGATTGTACCACTGCACTCCAGCCTGGGCGACAGAGGAGACTCTGTTTCAAAATAAACAAACAAACAAATAAATAAATAAGGTTAAATAAGGTCATTAGGGTGTGGCCCTAAACCAGCAGGGTGTGCTTCTTATAAGAAGAGAAAGAGACACAAAAGAGCTCTTTCTCTCCATGAGCATGCACAGGAGGCCATGTGAGGAGACAGTGAAAAGGCAGCCATCTGCAAGCGAGGCAGAGTGCCCTCACTAGAAACTGATCCTGCTGGCACCTTGATCTTGGACTTCTAGTTATCTGTTTAGTTTTGGATTTTGGAATTTGGACTTTCCAACTATGGGAAAACTAATTTCTGTTGTTAAAATCACCTATTCAGTGTTATTTTGTTGTAGCATCCGAAGCTGACTTACGCATCAATTGTATGTCATTCGTAGTCAGAGAACAAGGTCAGATTTTATTTGATATAAAATTTGAGAAAACATATTTTCAGAAGAATCACATTTATATGTATTGAAGCCAAATTTTGCTGGAAAATTTATGAGAATTTTAGGAGAGGTTTTCAGTGTTGCACTTAAGATACTATTTTAGCAAATTCACTAGTTTTAATAATGTCTATTGTTTTCTCAAAAGCATTATTTGCTTTTATCAGTGACGTAAGAAATTTTATTTTATTAGAGCTATATATCAGATAGCCATCACAAAGTATTGTTTGTTTAATTGAAATGTGGTTCCAGAAATAGCAACCAAATAGCAAACCAATTATAGTTTTTATCAACCTTGATTAGACCACTACGAAGAAAGCTTTACCATATTTGTCAATCAACCATAGTCATCAAATGGTATCACAAACAAATTGTCACAAAAATACTTATAAACTAAATAGTCAACATATTTGGTTGCTCTATTCTTCTTACTTTACTTTTTTTCTTTCTTTCTTTTTTTTTGAGGCAGTCTTGCATTGTCGCCTGGGCTGGAGTGCAGTGGCGTGATCTCGGCTCACTGCAACCTCCTCCTCCCAGGTTCAAATGATTCTCCTGCCTCAGCCTCCCAAAAGCCTCATGAGGTGAGGCTGGTCTCAAACTCCTCACCTCCTGATCGGCCCGCCTCAGCCTCCCAAAGTGCTAGGATTACAGGCACGAGTCATCCCTCTTGGCCTTTTATTTTCTTTATAGACAATGTTATTTTCTCTCTCAACAAATCTCAAATTGTGCTGGTTGTCTTCCATTTACTCCTTCAGATCGATTCCTCACCATTCTCCACCCAAACTTTGCTCTAGAAAGTTGGCTTCCTTATTTTCTAGCTGACAATTTAGTTCAGTCAATGATATCCCTGACAGGAAATGAATTAGAAGTACGGGAGTGAAGTAAGAACATTTATTCTTCTGGCTCTTTCTTGCAGAACACCCTAGTTTGGTTGAGTTCCATAATTGAAGGTCATTGTTTGTCACAAGACAGCCTTCTCTGTGACTTTTCTCCCAGGCCTTGGTAATGATTCCTTTCCTTTCTTCTTTTAGTGCTACAAGTTGTAATAGCTTTGCTGCTATAAGCTCCTCAGAACTATATCATTCTTTCAGATTTGCTTATACTCCGCTCACATGTTTATAAATATTATATTTATTAAATACTTCCTGAAATATTCTAATTTGACTCTGCCTTCTGTTTCATGTTGGTACCCAGTCTGAACAGAGAAGTAACTTCCAAAAGAGATATTTTAGATTTTGAGGAAATTTATGTAAGTCGTATTAATAATGTGACACTTATGCAGCCAAATTAAAGTATAATCTAAACATTGATTTAAACTGATTTTCTCCAAATTATGCATGTGTCGGCTTAGAATTACTAACCTCGGTAATCAAAAAGTATGAGCGTTATTTCTGTAATGAGGCTTGCAGGACTTTCCTGTTACAGAAAATGTATTCTGAAATCTAATATGTAACAATATTCAACAAAATAATTAAAGTTAATGATTTATACTTGTGAAGTTTAGAATTCTATTGTTTGTGATTAAAATGATGATTTTTCATATTGACTTGATTTGAAAATACATTTTATGCAGCTCCTTATACTGTTAAATGAATGGTTTGTGAACCAGAGGAAGTAGAACATTCTTTTCATGATGCAGAGACCTGTATAAAATGCAGATTCCAGGGTACTATATTTGACCTTTTGTGGATATAGTATAAAACCTGGTGTTCATATTAACAAGAAAGAAACCCAAGACGTTCATGAGCTACTTCTGGAAATCAATGCAATACTTAGGCTTTCTATTGTAGAAAATTTTTGTTTGTCTTTTAAGACTGAGTTTATATTTTGTCATTTCTGCATAACTTTCTGTAAGAAATTCAACCAAAATATATTTTCTCAGGGTATTTAGTATTTTCTTCTTTTGCAGCACTGATTCCCTTGTCTGTGCTGCTCTTTCCTCTATTCTACTGTATCTGGGGAAAAAAAACAAAGAGGAAAGAAGCAAAAAGTTTGCAATGTAGTATGGAGGGTGCTATTAGACATCAGAGAATTCTCATCTATTCCCTAAATTTCGCAGCCTCTAGTGAGATTAGTTAGAGCTATATGACAAGTTCTGTGATGGAAAATTTGAGTACAAGTGATACAGTAATTGGTACCAAAAGGTGATACAGCTCTCAAAAGCAATAATATTAATAGAAGGCTAGAATAGTGATTGAATTAGGCAATGACAAAAATATTTAGTAATTCTGCCATTTGTTCTAATTAGTAAAGGATATTGTTTTCTCACTCAGCTGGGAGTTTTAAAAGAATAAATTTTAGAAAACAGAGTTGGGAAAAATATAAGTTGGTTGCTATTGACTGTGTAGAACAAGATACCATCTAAAAGAGATTGGTTTGGGCAAAACAAACAAACAAACAAACAAACAAACAAAAAACAAGATTCAATAATATAAATGAAAAGGCAGACAGGGGTTTGCAGGGCTACGCAAAATTACTGTTCCTAGATCCCAAATTGGTTGAAAATAGATTGACATAATCTTTGAAAAAAATGAATAAAATAACTCACGAATAATATCAGTTTAGGATGAAGAATTTACTTCCTGATATTCTCATTGTAGACATAATTAGTTTGGGAGAGAGACATAAACGGAGAAATCTAAGAAATAAAACAGAATTGATCATTGCATCTCTAATACATGATCGACTTTGGCTATTATATTTCCAAATAAACTACAAACTGGGGAAGAACAGTCTTTGGTGTGACTTAAAATCACCTTTGATCCCTGAAACTGGATTCCTGCTGTTGGATCCTGGTGTTCCTCCTCCCCTCGGGCAACTCTTCTAATTTTCTTTTTTTTTTTTTTTTTTTATTATACTTTAAGTTCTA
>NW_012115355.1:3934239-3951199 GCF_000951035.1 Colobus angolensis palliatus | reverse complement strand
AGTTCATATGGAACCAAAAAAGAGCCCGCATTGCCAAGACAATCCTAAGTCAAAAGGACAAAGCTGGAGGTGTCACGCTACCTGACTTCAAACTAAACTCTTCTAATTTTCATACTGGCTTCTGCCTGCCCTCCAGCTTGATTTTGCACCCAAACTGCTCTCTAAATATCCTTTGTAAGCAAGGTTACATAATCTTATAGCTTTAACTAAAAATAGATTTTGACTAATTTTTAACAATATTAAAATGAACAAATTCCTAAGCTCCACGACACATATCCAAATGTCTATGTGACCTATCCACTTTGTTACATAATCCTCTCAAATGTAAAACGTCTAAAACAGAGCTCTTGTTTTTTTTTTTTTCTCACCCCACATTTTACTACTTCAAAGATGTCCTGCAGGTCCCTAAGGACCTGTACCCTGGGTCTCCCATCTCAGGAAACAGTGCCACAACCAACCCATATTCTCAAACCAAAAAGAAAAAATAAAAGAGTAAAAATGAAACCTCTTCTGGGACTATAATCATAGATTTTTCTTATTCCCATAGTATAGAGAGGTCATATAATTTTCCCATATATAAACTCATGTTATCCCACCCATAGAACTCGAAATAAACCTCCTATCTTCACTTTCTTGACCGTTTATAGCCCTAATCTCAGCGGATAGCCTTAGTGTTTAAATTTCCAGTTTATTCAATCCCTTGCTTTTATTTCCTTTAGTCCAGCTAAACCAGTTACTCTCCCTATTTTCCTTCATCATAACATGTCATTCATATTCCTTGCCTTAGTATTCATATTTTATAGCGATCCAATCTCATTCATCAAGTTTCAGGTCATATGACACCTCCTCAAAGAGGCTTCCCAGATTGCTTCACATGAGACAGCAACATCATACCTTTGGAATTTCATCACTCTATTAATTTCCTTCAGCATTAATTAAAATTTGAATTAGCTAATTTGTTTATTCATTGTTAGTCTTTAAAGCTTGAATAATGATCTACTTGGGGCCAAGTTCTTGGTCGTGTTGTTTACTACTGTGTCCCTAATGCCTTACTTTGGAAAACAAAACAAAATAAAACAAACAAAAAACCCATACTTTTTGAATGAAGGAAGAAAGATGATTATTAGATCAAATATAATTAATATTCTATATTCAATTATTATAGAATAAGCAATAATATGATGAACAAAACTATTACTCTTTTCTCTTTGGCTTAAGTTTAATTATTTTATTATGATATTTGATAACATTTAATGTTTTTTAAAATTAAATTGTAGATTTTTTCATTGTATAGAAATTTGATGACTTTTCATTGAGGACAATATCCAGAGTCCAGTAATAAATGTTTATATGCTTAGGAATCCATAAGTTCTGTTTTTAAGAGATTTTGTACATCTGGCTCTCACTAAATAGACATATAGTTTGTATACTAGCTAATAACTATAATAATTAATCCACCTGCCAATGACATGAATAAATGTATATTCTGTCATATCAAGAATACTCAGTACATAATATGAAGAAATCTTATATCCAAGGATGTATAAGCTAGAGATAAGTTTCTACGTATTTCGTAGTGTTACTGCAGGAACTACATGAGTAAAAAGAGGTATATCACTAGGAATTCTCACTACTCACTCATACTGGTTTAAATCTATACAGAAAAAGAAAAATAACTTTTCTCAAATGTTTATTGAGATATTATGCCTGATTTTCTTTTTACAATTCTGTAAAAAATAAAAACCTGTTGAAATAAGCACAGAAACTACATATCAACTTTACCCAGATTTCTACTAAAACAGTGTATTACCATATTGTCTCTGATTCTTATATAATAAAACATGCAATGCAAAATAATCACTGAATAATGCAACTCTTTAAGTATATCTGAACATCTGCTGTACTTGTAGAAAAACATATCTATATTTTAGTCTTAAAACAAATTCATTTAATGATCACTTAAAGATGAAGATAGAATGCTCTTGAGTGACCTAACAAAGGATCTAATGTATAAATTCTGATTTATTAATTATTATTTTAATATGAACTTCAGCCTTGCTCATTCCTGTAATCGCAGAGTTTGAGAGGCAAAGGCAGGAAGATTACTTGATGCCAGGAGTTCAAGAGTAGCCTGGGCAGCATAGTGAGACCTCATCTCTACAAAAAAAAATGTAGTAAAAAAATGAGTCAAGTATGGTGGCACAATTCCTGTAGTCCCAGCTACTTGGGAGGCTGAGGCAGGAGGATCCCCTAAATCCTGGAGTTAGAGGCTACAGTGAGCTCTGTTTCTACCACTCCACTCAGCTTGGGTAGCAAAGTGACATCCTGTCTCTAAAAATAAATCAATAAAATAAATAAATTTAAAGTACATGAGTTTATAGATTCATGATGCATGCAGTTTTTTTTCTAAATTAGATATATTGATAAAGCCAATAATACTCTCTAAATGCTAAACATTTTAATGATGAATATGAAGTTTTTCAAAATGTTGCTGTTAATAAGAATCATGGGGATTTTTCTTAGAAAGGGTTGTGGAGAGGGAAGCAAAGAGGGAAGAAGACTGTTAAGTCTTTGTGGTAATTCAGATACAATAGGCATTCAGTGGTACCCAAAAACGTGTGTTTTCTATAAGCATGTCAGATATCTACAGAAGTTACTATATAGTAAGTGTCAGGCCTCTGAACTCCTTCAAGTCTTGCGTGATCTAAAATCTAAGCATCTTATTTTCTTCTGCAATACCGCTTGACCTCAGTACAAACTCGACAGTAGTTCCAAGGGGCCAGAGAATGGCACTTTCAATTTCTCTATCCTACAAGATCTAGATAATTTTTGTCGAAAAATGGGCAAACGGTCTGAGGTGCCTGACGTCCAGGCATTCTTTTACACATTGGTCCCTCCCTAGTCCCTACTCCCAGTGAGACTTGTCCCAAATCTTTCTTCTTTCTCTCCTGTCTGTTCCTTCAGTCTCCACCCCAAGCTGTGAGTCCTTTGAATCCTTGTTTTCTACAGACTCATCTGACCTCTCCCCTTCTCCCCAGGCTGCTCCTCACCAGGCCAAGCCAGGTCCCAATTCTTTCTCAGCCTCTGCTCCCCCATCCTATAATCCTTCTATCACCTCCCCTCCTCACACCTGGTCTCGCTTACAGTTTCATTCTGTGACTAGTTCTCCCCCACCTGCCCAATAATTTCCTCTTAGAGAGGTGGCTAGAGCTGAAGGCATAGTCAGGGTACCTGTGCCTTTTTCTCTATCAGACCTCTCCCAAATCAGCCAGCATTTAGGCTCTTTCTCATCAGACCTCATGGAATGATCAAGTCGATTCCCCAGTTATAGCTAGGCAAGATTACATGGTTTCCTGCCTAGCTGAAGGGCTTAAAAAGGCAGCTTACAAAACTGTTAATTATGACAAACTTAAAGAAACTACCCAAAGTAAAGAACCCAGTCCAGTTCATGGCCCGCTTAGCAACAACAGTTAGACACTTTACTGCCCTAGATCCAGAGGGGCCAGAAGTCTGTCTTATTCTCAATATGCATTTTATTACCCAACCCCTCCTAGCATTAGCAAAAGCTCCAAAAATTAGTTTCCGGCCCTCAAACCCTATAACAGGACTCAATTAACCTTTCCTTCAAGGTGTACAATAATAGAGTGGAAGTGATGTATTTCTGAGTTGCAATTACTTGCCTCCACTGTGAGAGAAACCCCAGCCACATCTCCAGCACACAAGAACATCAAAACACCTAAGCCACAGCAGTCAGGCATTCCTTCAGGACTTCCTCCCCCAGGATCTTGCTTCAAGTGTCAGAAATCTGGCCACTCAACCAAGGAATGCCCGCAGCCCGGGATTCCTCTGAAGCCGTGTCCCATCTGTGCGGGACCCCACTGGAAACTGGACTGTCCAACTGGCCCAAGGCTCTGACTGACTCCTTCCCAGATCTTGGCTTAGCAGCTAAAGACTGACACTGCCTGATTGCCTCGGAAGCCTCCTGGACCATCACAGACACTTTGGGTAACTCTTACATTGGAGGGTAAGTCTGTCCCCTTCTTAATCAATATGGAGGCTACCTACAACACATTGCCTTCTTTCCAAGGGCCTGTTTCCTTTGCCTCCATAACTGTTGTGGGTATTGATGGCCAGGCTTCTAAACCTCTTAAAACTCCCCAAGTCTGGTGCCAATTTGGACAGTAACCTTTTAGGCACTGTTTTTTAGTTACCTTCCACTTGCTCAGTTCCCTTATTAGGTTGAGACACTTTAATTAAATTATCTGCTTCCCTGACTATTCCTGGGCTACAGCCACACCTCATTGCTGCCTTTTCCCCAGTTCAAAGCCTCCTTCACATCCTCCCCTTGTATCTCCCCACCTTAATCCAGAAGTATAGGATACCTCTACTCCCTCCTTGGTGACAAATGATGCACCCCTTACCATCACACTAAAACCTAATCACACTCAAGGTTAACGCTCAACGCCAATATCCCTTCCCACAGCATGCTTTAAGAGGATTAAAGTCTGTTATCATTTGCCTGTTACAGCATGGCCTTTTAAAGCCTATAAACTCTCTTTAGAATCCCCCCATTTTGCCTGTTCAAAAACTGGACAGGCCTTACAGGTTAGTTCAAGATCTGTGCCTTATCAACCAAATTGTCTTGCCTATCCACCCCGTGGTGCCAAAGCCATATACTCTCCTATCCTCAATACCTCCCTCCACAACCCGTTATTCTGTTCTGGATCTCAAACATGCTTTATTTACTATTCCTTGCACTCTTCATCCCAGCCTTTCTTTGCTTTCACTTGGACTGACCCTGACACCCATCAGGCTCAGCAAATTACCTGGGCTGAACTTCCTCAAGGCTTCACGGACAGCTCCCATTACTTCTGTCAAGCTCAAATTTCTTCCTCATCCATTACCTATCTTGACATAATTGTCCATAAAAGCACACATGCTCTCCCTCCGTGTCCGGCTAATCTCACAAACCTGAATCCTTTCTATAAAACAATAGGATTTAAATCTTAATTACCATACAAGGTCAACCAGACCTAGGTGGAACTCCTTTCATGACTGGACTATAGATGGTTCCTCTCAGATGATTGAGAAAAAAGCCCAATGGGTTTTCAGTAATTGATACAGAGACTCTTGTGGAAGCAGTTTAAAAATTGCCTAATAATTGATCTCCTCAAATGTGCGAGCTCTTTGCACTCAGCCAAGCCTTATAGTACTTACAGAATCAAAAAATTATCTCAACCTTGACTCAAAAGGTTAGCTACACCCTTTTCTGAAATAAATTTGCATAAGAACTGTTGTTTATGGGAATGTATCTTGATGGGGCAACTGGGTTGTTATGAAATACTCAGGAGTCCAGTCCAGCTCTAGGACTCACTCCTGAGTGCACAGGCAATGTTGGGCATGCTGGTAAAGGACCACTAGAATCCAGCAGCACAGCCCCCTTTCTTTGTGGTCAAGAAAGGTGGGAAAACAGGTGCAAGACTGCTACATCGGTGAGTTTAACTAATCCGATAAGCAGAGGTCCATGGGTGGTTACACGCCCTGGAAATGAATAAGCATTAGGCACTTAGAGGATGCTGTAGAAAATGACTAGGGGTGCTGGCATCCCTATGTTCTTTTTCATATGGGAAATGTTTCCCCCAAGGCAAAAATGACACTAAGATGTATTCTGGAGAATTAGGACCAATTTGACCCGCAGACGCTAAGAAAGAAATGACTTATATTCTTCTGCAGTACCTCCTGGCCATGATATCCTCTTCAAGGGGGAGAAACCTGGCCTCCTGAGGGAAGTATAAATTATAATACCATCTTACAGCTAGACCTCTTTTGTAGAAAAGAAGGCAAATGGAGTGAAGTGGCATATGTACAAACTTTCTTTTCATAAAGAGACAACTCACAATTCTGTAAAAAGTGTGATTTATGCCCTACAGGAAGCCCTCAGAGTCTACCTCCTTACCCCAGCGCCCCCCCGACTCCTTCCCCAACTAATAAGGACTCCCCTTCAACTAACCCATATGGTCCCAAAGGAGATAGACAAAGGGGTAAACAATGAACCAGTGCCAATATTCTAGTGCCAGTATTCCCCGATTATGCCCCCTCCAATCAGTGAGAGGAGGAGAATTCAGCCCAGCCAGAGTGTATGTACCGTTTTCTCTCTCAGACTGAAAGCAAATTAAAATAGACCTAGGTAAATTCTCAGATAACCCTGACAGACTCCTTTCCTTCCTAGGCATGGTTAGGTACTTCCACCTTTGGCTATCTAATTTTACCATCCTGACTAAACCATTATGTAAACTCACAAAAGCAGACCTAGCTGACCCCATAGATCCTGAATCCTTTCTCCATTCCTCTTTCCATTCCTTAAAAACAGCCCTAGAAGCTGCCCCCACCCTAGCTCTCCCTAACTCATCCCAACCCTTTTCATTACACACAGCCAAAGTTCAGGGTTGTGCAGTCGGAGTTCTTACGCAAGAGCCAGGACTGTGCCCTGTAGCCTTTCTGTCCAAACAACTTGATTTTCCTGTTTTAGCCTAGCCTCGTGTCTGTGTGTGGTGGCTGCTGCTGCCCTAATACTTTTAGAGGCCCTAAAAATCACAAACTATGCTCAACTCACTCTCTACAGTTCTCATAACCTCCAAAATCTATTTTCTTCCTCACATCTGACACATATACTTTCTGCTTCCTGGCTCCTTCGGCTACACTCACTCTTTGTTGAGTCTCCCACAATTACCATTGTTCCTGGCCCGGACTTCAATCCAGCCTCCCACATTATTCCTGATACCACACCTAACCCCCATGACTATATCTCTCTGATCCACCTGACATTCACTCCATTTCCCCATATTTCCTTCTTTCCTATTCCTCACCCTTTTCACACTTGGTTTATTGATGGCGGTTCCACCAGGCCTAATTGCCACACACCAGAGAAGGCAGGCTATGCTATAGTCTCTTCCACATCTATCATTGAGGATACTGCTCTGCCCCCCTCCACTACCTCTCAGCAAGCCAAACTCATTGCCTTAATTTGGGCCCTCACTCTTGTAAAGGGACTACGTGTCAATATTTATACTGACCCCATATCCTGCACCACCATGCTGTTTTATGAGCTGAAAGGTTTCCTCACTACACAGGGATCCTCCATCATTAACTCTTCTCAAGACCACTTTACTTCCAAAGGAAGCTGGAATCATTCACTGCAAGGGCCTTCAAAAGGCATCAGATTCCATCGCTCAGGGCAACACTTATGCTGATAAGGTAGCTAAAAAAGCAGCTGGTGTTCCAACTTCTATCCCTCCTGGCAGTTTTCCTCCTTCTCCTCCGTCACTCCCACCGAAACTTCCACCTATCAATCTCTTCCCACATAAGGCAAACGGTTCTTGGACCAAGGAAAATATCTTCTTCCAGCCTCACAGGTCCATTCTACTCTATCATCATTTCATAACCTCTTCCATGTAGGTTACAAGCCACTAGCCCGCCTCTTAGAACCTCTCATTTCCTATCCATCCTGGAAATCTATCCTCAAGGAATTCACTTCTCAGTGTTCCATATGCTATTCTACTACTCCTCAGGGATTATTCAGGCCCCCAGCGTCTGAAAAGGCCACCGTGGTCATTTCTTCTCTTTTGTCAGACATAATTCCTCAGTTTGGCCTTCCCACTTCTATACAGTCCAATAACGGACCGGCCTTTATTAGTCAAATCACCCAAGCAATTTCTCAGGCTCTTGATATTCAGTGGCACCTACTTTTACCTTAACTGCCACCCTTAAGTCTCTTTTCCAGTGGCTAGAAGATCTTCAGTGACAAAGTACACTCCAATACTTTCACCCTGATGAAGTCCTATTCTTTACTTTTAAACTTTTATTCTCACTCCTGTTCTTCTGCCACCCTCTCCCCAGATATCTCCACCACACTATCAATCTCACTCACTCTCTCCTAGCCGTTTCTAATCCTTCTTTAACAAACAATTGCTGGCTTTGCATTTCTCTTTCCTCCAAATTCGATGAGGCCCTGAGTGACTCACTGCAAAAAAAACAAAAAAAAAGAAAAGAAAAGAGGGGACTCTGTATGTTTCCGTATATTTTTAAATGAAGAGTGTTGTTTTTACCTAAATATCTGGTATATGACAACATAAAAAACTCAAGGATAGAGCCCAAAAACTCACCAACTAAGCAAATAATTATGCTGAACCACCTTTGACACTCTTTAATTGGATATTCCGGGTACTCGTAATTCTTAGTCCTTTAATACCTGTTATTCTCCTCTTATTCAGACCTGGTGTCTTTCGTTTAGTTTCTCAATTCATACAAAACTGCATCCAGGCCATCAGCAATAATTCTATATGACAAATGCTCCTTCTAACAACCCCACAGTATCACCTCTTACCCCAAAATCTTTCTTCAGTTAAATCTTTCCCACTGTAGGTTCCCACACCACCCCTAATCCCACTCGAAGCAGCCCTGAGAAACATCTCCCATTATGTCTCCATACCACCCCCCAAAATTTTTACCACCCCAACACTTTACCACTATTTTGTTTTATTTTTCTTATGAATATAAGAAGACAGGAATGTCAGTCCTCTGAGCCCAAGCTAGGTCATCATGTCCCCAGTAACCTGCATGTACATATCCAGATGGCCTGAAGCAACTGAAGATCCACAGATGTGAAAATAGCTTAACTGATGACATTCCACTATTGTGATTTGTTTCTGCCCTACCCTAACTGATCAATGTTCTTTATAATCTCACCGACCCTTAAGAAGTTCCTTTGTAATTCTCCCCACCCTCAGGAATGTACCTTGTGAGATCCACCCCCTGCCCCCAAAACATTGCTCTTAACTCCACTACCTATCCCAAAACCTATAAGAACTCATGATAATCTCAGCACCTTTGCTGACTCCTTTTTCCAACTCAGCTCGCCTGCACCCAGGTGAAATAAACAGCTATGTTGCTCACACAAAGCCTGTTTGGTGATCTCGTCATATGGATGCGTGAAACAGTAAGGAAACTTGCTTTAACTCTTATAGTAATTTGTAAGACATATTTTAAAGGATCATTGACAAGTTAATAAATTATAAGGATTAAAATTCAATACCTGTCTTTCATTTTAAAATATAATTTGTCAAATCCTTTACCTGTTTAGATGTAGACTTTAGCACGTTTGAAATTTTTTGTCAGAAAGAAAACAGTTTAATAAAATATTTTCCCATTTGAGTTTTCAAATGATATAAAATTTACTTTGAAACTATCTTTTGGGCCGGGCGCGGTGGCTCAAACCTGTAATCCCAGCACTTTGGGAGGCCGAGACGGGCGGATCACGAGGTCAGGAGATCGAGACAATCCTGGCTAACACGGTGAAACCCTGTCTCTACTAAAAAAATACAAAAAACTAGCCGGGCGCGGTGGCGGGCGCCTGTAGTCCCAGCTACCGGGAGGCTGAGGCAGGAGAATGGCCTAAACCCGGGAGGCGGAGCTTGCAGTGAGCTGAGATCTGGCCACTGCACTCCAGCCTGGGCGACAGAGCGAGACTCCGTCTCAAAAAAAAAAAAGAAACTATCTTTTTAGCTGTTTAATACCAATTCTATTTGTTTGATAAAGAAAGATGTATATTTATTTGTCAAAACATGATCAGCAGAATAAATAAAATGAAATATATTTTATATAGCCTGCCTGTGATTGTCTAACAAATCTATTTAACATGTGAGTTAATATTTTATTCATCACTTTATGTTCCACAATAGTTTATAATTTAGCAATGATCATAAAAATATACTACTGCTTATATATCAAGTTCCAACACAATGGTTTGTAGATTAGGAGACTGGTCTAGAAAATATGAAGTGATTTCCTTTCCAGGGATTGAATTGCATATATATATGTGTGTGTGTGCGTATATATGTATGTATACATATGTGTGTATATATGTATGTATATATATGTGTATATATGTATGTGTATATATATATGCAAATATATATATCAGTAGGTACTTCAAAATAAAATTGAACATAATGAAAAGTAAAATAATTGAAATTAATCCATATCTACTGCGTTATATAAAAAAGTTAAATAAAAAGCAACTTAATTTTATAATATATATTTCAGAAGCCTTTTAAGGATCCCACCGATCATAGAAACACATCAAATGGTCATAAAGATTTATAAGCTGTTAAATGAACTTCAGGGCATATGCAGAGAACATGTAACACCTGGCATAGATAGTATGTCTAATGATAATGCAAATCCTTTATGGTACATTAACACCTTCAAAAAATGAGTAATGTCCTAAGATTAACTCCAGAGAAAGTTACAGATGAGGGTAAAAATTGAAATGTAATTTTGTGAAACAGAATCAGCAATATAACTCATTTTATGTTGTTCTGTTAGATCTGTTGTCATTAATATTTTCCAATAAACTTGATTTTAAGTATGTCTATGATGGATGATATTTATTTCTTTTAGAATCTGGGCTATTTTGCTATTTATCTGAATTAGGAATATTATGTATTCTATTCCTTATTATGTGCCTAATTAATTCACTGTATTAAAAATTCATCTTACTTTGCTCAGCTCAGGGAAGCTAAAACCTTTTAATTTCATTGTGCTTAAAATCAATTCTTTCTGCTACTTTAAGAACAAATCACTTATTCATATTACTCAAATCAATCAGAGAAATCATACATTTTTCTCTTAATTTTTTGTGAAACTAAAATATTGTATGCATGTTCTTTTTTTCCTTTTTTCTTCTCATAAAGTATTCAAGTTTAGTGATAGATAGCTTGGAATTATAAACCAAATAATCCAGCATTTTACTTTATCTTATTTTTAATGTGTATTGTATTATTATGGAATATAACGTGAAAAATTATTTTACTTGGTTAAATTGCCAAAAATCTCCTTGTAATCATTTTAATATAAATTAAAATTTAAGTTAAAATATCAATATTCTGCCTTTTAAACATGTTTAAAAAGTTATCTGCTATTTATTGCATATCTAAATGAATTGGAATAGATAAGAAGAGATTTTGTTAAGCTTAAAGAGCAATAATTATCCATAGAAACAACTGCATGATAAAATTTGAATATGGTATTAAAATTGTTATAAAAAATGTCAAAAGAAATAATTTTCATTGACTATTGGTCACATGAAAGCACTTAACTTTAAAATTGGTTACTTAGAGTCTTATCACAATGACTGATAAGCTAATTGCTGTGATAGACTTAAGGTTTTAGTAATATCTGTTTCCTTCTTGGATTATACACTATGTAGTCTCTTATCAGTAATTCTGGGGCCTAGAATTACTCATTATTTGAAGACTACAGATTGAATAGAAAGCACAAATAGAATCAACTGTTTTTGTAGATAAATTCTACCATTAGTAGAGGAACACTGACCATAGTACTTTTTGTTGTTGTTGTTGTTAGCGTGGTATGAACATTTTAAAAGATATTTTGTGTATTTGCTTGGTTGTTTGTGATTCCACAGTTGTCTATGATTCCCTTTATCTGAAATGTCCAAAGCAGATACATTCTTAGAGACAAAATGTAGTTTAGTGGCTGCCAGATATCAACTTGCAAGAGAGGAGTGGGAAGCGAATATTAATGTGCATGAGGGTTTTTGGGGAGGGATGAAATGTTATGAAATCAGCGATGATGCGATGATCACACAATCTGTGTCTATGCCAAAATCATCAGATTGTATGCATTAGAAAAAGGTTTATATAGTGGTATATAATGATGTCACAATAAAACTGTAATAAAATGAATAGGCATTAGAACATCTCTATCAGGTGGTGAGGAAGAGTAGGGGACAAACGAAAAATGGACATGAAAAACATAACCTAAATATAGCAGGAAATGTTAGGGAAGTGAAAATTTGGAACTGTGCAACTTGGTGAGAATAAATCAGGAAGAAAGTTACATTCAGTTATACTGAAACCAATTGATCTTGATTCTTTTTTTTTTTTTTTCCATAGAGGTAGGATGAGGCCCAAAGAATGATTTAAAAATGCAAGTTGTTGTCTCAGGTAATCTTAAGACAATATTGCAAATTCTATGTAGGTTAAAATATGAGAATACCATAAAATAAACCAGTTAAGAATTATTGTCAATGTGTTAGTCAACTGCAGAAATTTTTTTGTGATATTTGAGATTCTCAATGAGTCATGAACTTTCAGGGGCGTGTGTGTGTGTGTGTGTGTGTGTGTGTGTAAGACAGAGAGCATATGTTTCCACATATTTTGGAGACTGAGAAATTGCATAGTAGGTTAGGAGGAAGGAAGCTGGGGCTTTGCCTTGGGCTCACACATTACTCATCTGCTATAGAAATGAAACATTCAGAGTAAAATATTAAACCACTGAATATGACAGAGAAAGACTAATATTTTGAGAATTCTGTGGCTAGACAAAAGTATAAGAATAAAGTAAGGTTGTAAATAAGGAGAAAGATCAGGTTCACTTTCCAATAAAATTTTTAATTAAAATTTAACCCTTTTTAAATAACTATTTAAATCTATTATTTTATATTTGACATTCAAGCACATATCCTCTCCTGCAAGGGTTTTATATTAAATCTGATAACAAACCTGTTGGTACACTGGCAAAACCAAATTTATTAAGTTGTTATGTCCTGCAGATACAATCTTTAGGTAAGAAATTTATTTTATGTACAGAAATTCAACTGATTTCATTGACTAATTAAAATATATTCCTCTCTAGAAAATCTGTATTTATGTATAATCAGGATATAGATATGAATCAACCCATCTTTGAAATTAAAGATAGATCTTATAATGAGAATGAACAAAAACAATGAAAGTGGAAATATAAGACTAATTTTAATGTGTTGTAGATTTCCGTCATTGAAATTAATTTAATTTGGCGTTAATGTAGCAGTAAGGATACATTGTAACATGGTTGCTTAAAAAATATAGCCCTACATATTATGGCTAAACAACAACAAAGTTTATTTCATATTTATACCACATGACTAAGAGGAAATAGTCACAATGGGATCAAACTTGATGGAGGCCCTGTACCAATCACATAAGGCTGGCCAGGGAAATGTTGTCTGACACTACGGGACACTGCAAACTAGTTTTTGTTCTTAGACAGTGGAAGTCACATTTTCACGCTTATTTTCAAGAATGTTGGAAAAGTAAACTTGTGTGTAAAGCAGGGAAAATAAGGTTAAGATCACTAATGAATACCCTTGATAATTTCTGAGGTACAATCTTCATGTGATAATTCAGGCTGGAGATACATTTTCTGTCTTTCTTTTTATAAGACAATTTGAGAGATCAGGAACAAGGCAAGGGTACCTACTCTTACCACTTCTATTCAACATATTATCATATTGAAAGTACTAGCTGGAGCAATTAGGCAAGAAGAATAAATAAGAAGCATCCAAATCAGAATGAGAGAAGTAAAATTATATATATATATAATTAATATATTATTATATATTATATATATATTGCTGATGACATGATTCACATGTGGAAAATCCTAAATATTCTACAAAAATTGTAAGAACTAATAAATGAATTCAGTAAAATTGCAGAATTCATAAACATACACATCTTAGCTATAATGCTGTATAATAGTAATGAATCATCCCAAAACAAAATTTTTAAAAATCCCCAAATGAATAAAATACGAATAAAATTAATCAAGGAAGTTTAAGATCTATGCAATAAAAATTACAAAACATTGATGAAAGAAATTAAGGAAGACACAAATATATGAAAAGACATTCCACGTTCATAAATTGGAAGACTTATTATTGTTAAAATGTCCATATCACCCAAAGTTATCTAGAAGGTCAACGCTATTTCCATCAAATTCCAATAGCATCTTTTACCAAAACTGAGAAAAATGAATGTTAAAATTCTTAGGGAACCTTGAAAGACAAAAAATTACCAAAACAATTTGAGGAAGAAAAACAAAACTGGAGGTATCATCCTTTCTGATTTCCAAATATATGACAAATCTACAGTAATTAAAACAGTATGGTACTGACACACAGACAGACATATAGACCAATAGAAAATAATAAAGAGTCTAGAAATAAACCCACACACATATGAGCAACTGTTATTTTATAAGTGTGCTAACAATATCCAACAGGGAAAGGATTGTCTGTTCAACATATGATGTTGAGAACACTAGATATCTACATGCAAAAGAAGGAAACAGGACTGTTATCTTACACCATGCATAAAAGTAAACCAAGAATGGCTTAAAGATTTAAACATGTGCCCTAAAACTGTAAAAATCCTAGAAGAAAATGAGAAAAGCTTTTTGACATTGGTTTTGAAAATGATTCCAAATGGGACCAAAAGCACAGGCTTTAGCAAAAAAAAAAAAAAAAAAAAAAAGGTGGCCAGCAGTGGTGACTCATGCCTATAATCTAAGTAATTTGGGACACAAGGGCAGGAGGATAGCTTGAAACCAGGTGTTCAAGACAGGCCTAGACAACATAGCAAGACCCTGTCTCTATTAAAAAAGAAAAAAAAAAAAAAATACCTGGGTGTGCTGGAATGTACCTGTAGTTCTAGCTACTCAGGAGACCGAGGAAGAAGGATCACTTGAGCTCAATAATTAGAGTCTGCAGTGAGCTATGATCATGCCATTGCACTTAAGCCTGGGTGGCAGAGGAGATTGTTTCTACAAATAAAAAGAAAAAGAAAAAAGAAAGAAAGAGATAGAGAAAGAGGGAAAGAGAAAGAAAGAGATAGAGAAAGAGGGAAAGAGAAAGAAAGAGAGAGAAAGAGAAAGAAAGAAAGAAAGAAAGAAAGAAAGAAAGAAAGAAAGAAAGAAAGAAAGAAAGAAAGAAAGAAAGAAAAAGAGAGAGAAGGAAAAAAGAGAAGGAAAAAAGAAGGAAAGGAAGGAAGAAAATTCCATATGAGGCAGTGTAGACAAACTTGGAGAACATTATTTTAAGGGAAATAAACTACAAAATGATAAATTCTCCATATGTTCACTTCTGTAAGTTGTTTGAAATAGTCAAGTTCATTAAAAAAAAAGTGGTTGCTAGAAGCTGAGAGGGGGAGAGGAAATGGGGAGCTGCTATTCAACATGTATACAGGTATAAAGTTTTAGTTATGTGAGATAAGTTCTAGGAATTTGCTGTACATTGTGCTTATAGTTAACAATATTGTAGTGTACACATAAAAATTTATTATAAGGGTTGATATCAAGTTAAATTAAATAGTCAAATACATAGAAGAAGAACACAAAAGGTGGTTGCCAAGAGCTGAGAGAAGAAGTAAATGGGAAGATGCTGTCCAACAGGTGTGAAGTTTCTGTTATGCAAGACAAATTAAAAAAATCTCTGTACACTGTGCTTATAGTTGACAATATTGTCATATATATTTAAAAATTTATTAAAATGATAGATCTTATGTTATTTGTTTGTACCAAAATAAAAAACAAACAAACAAACCAATTTCCAGATGCTTGAGCCTGAAAAATGTAATAATAATATAAAATTTTATGTTTAAAGCTCACCATATCACCAAGAACATTTAGGGTTAGAGTAAGGGTTAGGTTCTCTAAATAGGGTGTAAGAGTAATTAAAACAAGTAAACATCCTGTAATGAAGACCCCTTTTCATTGTATCTCGGTAGTAACAACTAAACGTAAATCAAAACATATCTAAACGGTCTGGACACAGTGGTTCATGCTTGTAACCCTGGCACTTTGGGAGGCCGAGGTGGGCTGATCACTTGAAGTCAGGAGTTCGAGATCAGCATGGCCAACATGGTGAAACCCCGTCTCTATTAAAAATACAAAAATTAGATGGGTATGTTGGCTCACATCTGTGGTCCCAGCTACTTGGGAAGCTGAGGCACAAGAATCGATCACGCCACTGCATTCCAGCCTGTGTAAAGGAGGGAGACCATCGTAACAACGACAACAGCAGCAACAAAGTATGTATATATACACACATATGCATACATATACACACATATGTACATATATACGTGCACACATATATATGCACACACATACATACATATACATTTCAATTATTTTAATTGTTATAAGAGAAAATTGCTACCAAAAATCTGGACATATTTAAAAAATCTCTTTAGCCTTTGAAATATTAATTGAGATAAATGATTAGTAGAAAGGTGGTCCACAAATGCTTATTAAATGAAAGCTAGAATTATAAACAAAACCATTGAATCAATTTAACCCTTGATTTATATAAGTAATTGCAAAGTTTGGTTTTTCAGTGTATTAATTTTCTATGGTTGTTATAACAAATTATCATAAATGGAATGGCTTAAAATAAAACAAATGTAGTACCTTCTAGTTAAGAATGTCGGAAGACCTAAAATCGAGGTGTTGGTTGTATTCCTTCTAGAGTTTCTAAGGGATAATTTGTTTTCCTGCCCTTTCCAACTTTGATGGACCACTTGCATTTCTTGGCAAGTGGCCCCTTTTGTTTTCTTCCCTTCTTTCTTTCTTCCCTTTCTTCCTTTCTTTCTTCCCTTCTAAGGGACAAGTTGCATCTCTTGGCAAGTGGCCCCTTCCTTCATTTCCAAGGTCAGCAATGTAGCATCTTCCAATTTCTTTTACCTCTGCTTCCATCAGCAAATCTACTCCTGTTTTACAGACTCTCTCTTCTTGGGACCCTTGTGATTACATTGGGCGCAATGAGATAATCAAGAACATTCAGTTCCTTATCTTAATTACATAAACTTAAGAGATTTTGCCATCTAAGATAACATATTTGCAGATACCCAGGATTAAGATGTGGTCAGTTTTGGAGGGGGCAGAGGTATTTTTCTATCTACGATGTTTGGCAAGACATATTTTGAATAGGAGTTTAATTTGAGAAGCAAACATGCTTTGTAGCATACTTAAAAATACTGCCTTTTCTATATTTTCTAAATTTTTATGATATAAAGGATGCTCTTTAAAAACGGTATTTAAATGTTTTTCTTTTTTTTTT
>NW_012115355.1:3915410-3933869 GCF_000951035.1 Colobus angolensis palliatus | reverse complement strand
TCTCTACAAATATATATATATATATATATATGCATACAGAAATTAACCAGATGTGGTGGCATGTGCCTGTAATCCCAGCTACTGAGGTGGCTGAGGTGGGAGGATCGCTTGAGTCCAGGAGGTCAAGGCTGCCGTGAGCTCAAATTGGACCACTGCACTCCAGCCTCCTGGGTGACAGAGGGAGACCTTGTCTCAAAAATAAAAATAAGAATAAGTAATGCAAGCACATGGTTTCAACATTTTTAAAAAGTAAAACAAACATATAACATAAAACACATTCCTTCTGCTCCTGACTGCTGTCTACCCTATTCTTAATCACTCACCAATCACTCAGCACCATCATCAATTTCTGGTGAATTTTTCCAGAGATATTAAATAATCACCATAATAAAAAATACACATACATACATATATATGTATATATACACTTACCATATACTAGTTTCAATACATGTTTTTTAAACTCTATATACCTTGCAAATTTTTTATTTTGCCATTGTTCTTTTTGTTCAATTTTAAAGCTTTATGGTATCTTATGGATCTAAAGTTACTTACTTAGTTCTCTACTGAAGACATTGTTAAGCATTTGTAGTATTTTGCCATTAGAAGTCATGGTGTATGTATTAGGGTTCTTCAGCGGGACGGAACCAAGAGCATAGATGTATATATAAAGAGGAGGTTACGAAGGAGTGTTGACTCACACGATCACAAGCTGAGGTCCCACAATAGACTGTCTGCAAGCAGAGGAGCAAGGAAGTCAGTCTGAGTCCGAAGGCTGAAGAACTTGGAGTCCAATGTTCAAGGGCAGGAAGCATCCAGCACGGGAGAAAGAGCTACACAGGGAGACCAAGTCAGTCTAGCCTTTTCACATTCTTCTGCCTGCTTTTTTTTCTCGCCGCGATGGCAGTTGATTAGGTGGTACCCACTCAGATTGAGGGTGGGTCTGCCTTTCCCAGTCCACTGACTCAAATGTTAATCTCCTTTGGCAACATCACCACAGACACACCCAGAAATAATACTTTGCATTCCCTAATCCAATCAAGTTGACATTCAATATTAATCATCAGAGTATATTATATATCTTTGTATGTACATTACTTCAAGTGTATTTGTAGGAATAATTCCTATAAATGAAATCATTTAATTAAACAGCACATATGTATATGTATATACATACATATATGAAATATGTGTTTAGGTCTATATCCAGATTGTATTCCATTTTGTATTTCTAATTATTTACTTAATATTGTATTGAGTCAGTCTTTCTCATTTGTAATAAATTTTTACATATACTAAACCACATCTCCCTAAATTGCTAATGTTTTTCAGGAGATTCCCTAAATATTCTCTTTCATTTATTTTTATGAATGAATTTTAGAATCACTTTGTGAAGTTTTAAAACCAAAGTAAATTAAACAAAACAAGCCATCTTGAAATCACATTTTTTTGGATTGCATTAAATGTATAAAAATTGATAAATTGATACATTTTAGCTGTTAAATATTTTGGTCTAAGAGCAGTTTTTTTGATGTCTTTCAAAGTTATTGTAAGTTTTCTTTATATTGTTCTCTCTTCTTTTTTTGTCTCTCTTGTAAACATTATATTCATAATATGCACTTTTCAGAATACTTTCATGCCACTTATTTTTTGTGTGTGTGCAATAATCTCATAAAATATAAAATATAACATGTGAACTGGGAATTTTATAATCTGTAGGGCAGACCTACCTGTAGGTGGAAAACTCCTGCATAGGAACTGTTACTGCAGTCAGGAGACAGAATTTGTTCTTCTCCAGGAAAATCTGAATTGGTTAGTTGGTTAGTTATTTGGTTTTTACTTTTTTTTTACTGTGTCAAAATACACATATTGAAATTTACCACGGTAACCATTTTCAGTGTACAATTCTGTTGCGTCAAGTACATTTATCCTGTTGTGCAATGATCACTACCACCGATCTCCAGAAGGTTTTCATCTTATTCAACTGAAAATCTGTACCCATTAAACACAAACTCCTCATTCCCTTAAAATCACCATTCTACTTTCTATCTGTATAAATTTAAATGCTTTAGGAATCTCGTATAAGTCAAATCATACAACACTTGTCTTATTGTGACTGTCTTATTTTATTTATTTGCTTGAAGAATAATGTGTTCAAGTTTCATCTATGTAGTAGCAAGTATCAGAATTTCTTTTCTTCTTGAGGCTGGGTAATATTCCACTTCATGTGCATACTACATTTTGTTCATTTATTCATGTGCTGATGGATTCTTGGGTTGCTCCAATCTCTTTGCTATTATGAATTATGCCGCTATGAGCATAGTTGTACAAAACTGAGTCCTTGCTTACATTTCTTTTGTCTAAGTACCCAAATACGGAATTGCTGAATTATGCAGTAATTCTACATTCATGTTTTTTAAGGAATCATGACACTGTTCCTAGAGTGGCTGCATGATTTTGCGTTCCCATAATTGATACACAAAGGCTCCAATTTCTCCACACATTTGCCAACAATAGTTATTTTTGTGTTTATGCCAATGTTGATGATAATGCGTGTGATCAACAAGAGATATCTTTCCACATATTTATGTCTTTAACGTTTTCAGTAACATTTTTTTGATTTTCAGGACACAAACCTTTTGCCTCTTGGTTAAGTTTATTAAGAATTTTATTCTTTTTGATGATGTCATAAATTAAATCGCTTAATTTTCTATTCAAATTGTTTACTTTCAGAATGTAGACATACAACTGATTTTTGCTTGTTGATTTTGTAATCCTCTAACCTTGATGAATTATGTTATTATTTCTAACAGTTTGTGTACATGTATTCTTTAGTAGTTTCTTTTTTTTCTTTTTTTTTTTTTTTTTGTGAGATAAATTCTCGTTCTGTTGCCCAGGCTGGAGTGCAGTGGTGCCATCTCTGCTCACTGCAAGCTCCGCCTCCTGCTTTCACGCCATTGTCCTGCCTCAGCCTTCCCACTAGCTGGGACTACAGGCGCCCACCACAACGCCCCTCTACTTTTTTGTATTTTTAATAGAGACTGGGTTTCACCATGTTAGCCAGGATGGTCTCAATCTCATGATCTCGTGATCCACCCACCTCAGCCTCCCAAAGTGCTGGGATTACAGGCGTGGGCCCCCGCGCCCGGCCGTTCTTCAGTATTTTCTTCCGGTTAAGATCATGCCATCTATAAACAGAAAAATAATTTACTTCTCTCTTTCCAATTTAGATGCTTTTTATTTCTTTTGCTGCCTAATTGTTCTGGCTAGAACTAACAGGATTCTGTTGAATAGAAATTGAGAGAGTAGGCATTCTTGCCTTGCTCTTGATCTTGGAGGAGAAGTTTTCAGTCTTTGAGCATTAAGTATGATGTTGGCTGTGGATTTTATATTTGGTATTTGTTTCGTAGCATAGTTTACTTTTCTTCCTATTTTGTTGAAGACAACTTTCCAACAAAAATTCCTACTTTTTAAATTAAAAGACGTTGAATTTGTCAAATGCTTATTGTGCATAGACATGATTATATTTTTCCCTTAATTCTATTATTATGAAGTATTCCGTCGCTTGATTTCCACATTTTAAAAAATACTTACATTTAAAAATAAATCTCACTTGGTCATAATGTATAATCCTTAAAGATTCTGTTAAATTTGGTTTCCTAGTGTATTTTTTGAGGATATTTGCATTAATGTTTATAGGAGATATTGGTCTATAGTTTTGTTGTAGTGTCTTTTTCTGGCTTGGATTTCAGAGTAATGCTGGTTTTGTAGAATAGTTAGAGAGGGGTCTTTTCCTCTGCTTCATTTATTTTTTTCTTTTGGAAAACTTTGAAAATTATTGGCATTTACTCTTTTGATGTTTGGTAAAATTCAACAATGAAGCCATCTGGCTGCAGGCTTTTCCTCATTGGTAGGATTTTAATTATGAATTCAATATTCTTACTAGTTATATGCCTATTCAGAGTCTCTAATTCTTCATGATGCAGTCTTGGTAGATTGTCTGTTTCTAGTAATGTTTTCATTTCTTCCAGATTATTACATTTGTTGATCTGCAGTTTTTATAGTACTTTTCTATAATCCTTTTTAGTGGTATGTAGTACTTCAGGATACTCAGTCTACAAATGAGCAACTAAGATTATAAAAATTAGATTGCTGTCTTTTTTCATTATGTTGCTCAGGATGCTAAGGGAAGAATTGTCCTGGTACTAGGAATTGTCTAGCACAATAAAAAGTGATGATAACATTGCAATCTTGGATAAAATAAAAGTATATCCCTACATGAAGTCAGTCTCATATTTTTATAGACTGTTTTAGTTTCAGAACAAAATTAGCACATACAAAAATAGATATGTTCTTAGCACACAACACTTAGAAGACAGTATTCATCATAAAATTAAATATGAAAACAAAGGTGAAAAGAAACATATAAGCTGATAATGGCCCTTGATTTAAATACTTACTGTTTTTCCCTCTTCTGTAGAGAGTGCAGGGATAAGGATAACTTATTACCAACATAGTAATTTTTCTTACACTTGTTTGTGTTTGAATTTTAAAAAAATCTACAGTTATTCTCAATTGGAATTTTTTCTCTGACTATAAAGTTTACTAGAGTTCTTATTTGTGATATTTAAAAAATATGTCAATCTGAGTCTTTAATTACAAATACTAGAGAAGAATTTCAATGCACCAGGAAGATTAACTGAAGAAAGAGGACAGGCAGTAAGTGAGTATTGTATTCTCCTGTGAAAGTACAATACTTTCACTTTTTTATTTTTTTAACAAAAACAAAAAAGAAAAATAAGTAAAAATATAACCTGCAAATGATTATTACTATTATTCTCTTCTTTAAAAATTTTAATTGGATCAAAAATCCTTTTTTTAGTTTTCCAAACTTAGTTAACTTAGTTAAGTTTAGAAAACTAAAAATTTAGTTAAGTTTAGAAAACTGTTTACTTAACCATTCAGTGAGATTAAGGTCATATTGCCAGTTGCTGAATCTAGTAGTTGTTTTTCTAAGATATGTCACTTTGTCCCTAATAACATAAGGATAAAGAGTACCACATCCACAGATTAAGTATCCCAATGATATAGACAGTTAATAACGGAAGTAAATACTCTGAATAATGCTTGAAAACAAACTGCTAACAAATGACCTGTATTGATCATTGATATAATATGTTCTCTGCAATTCATTCTTTTTATCTTTGCCTTGTTATCTGAATTAATTATAATTAATGCTAATGAAACCAAGGCGAAGCAATCAATTTCTCTACACACAAAATTGTGAAATTGTAATGTGTGAATGCAAATATTAACCTAGTAGTAGTAGTAGTAGTAGTAGCAGTAGTAGCAGTAGTAGCAGTAGTAGTAGTAGTAGTAGTAGTAGTAGTAGTAGTAGTAGTGGTGTTAGTGGTGGTAATGATATTAGTATTAGGTTAAAAATGCATGGTGACCACAAGGGAGGCTGTGGATTGATGCAGCTAGATGGTTATTAGTTTGGAAAACAATATAAGATGCTTATATCCCATCAGACATTATGCAAAGTGAAAAATTATGTGGCGCCAAAAAGAAGTTTAAAACATAATATGTGAATTTCTGAAATTTGTTTTCCGGTTAGGAAGATGTGACTGTGGAAGAGAAAATATTTGGAGAATCCTCAGAAACTTAGTTCTGCTACACAGAAAATAAATACAAATTAGATTCAGTCTGACATAGAATAAGGTTTGGAGTATCTTTTCACAGAAAACGGGAAGTCTGAATTCTCTTGAAGTTTTGGTTTATGAATAATGTCTAAAGCATAATTTTAAAATGTAAGAATTTGTTTTGTTTGAATATACATTTTAGCTATGCTCAAAAATAAATTAAGAAGTATATGCCTATATATGTTTCCAACAGCTACCAGGTTACACACAGCGCTAATAAACAACAGGAAAAAATTAAATTAATTTTTTTTCTTACAAAAATATTGGGAAGTTAGTAACTCCCTGAAATTATTGTGTAGCACGTGTCATCACTTTTTTTTACATCTTTTGACTTTAAAAAACTTCAATTTTTCAATAAATGCAAAATAAATCTAGCTATCAATTCTGCATTTGTAAATTGTAAACAATATTCATTTTATATTTAATATATTGACTCTAATTTACATATTCATGTAAATGTATGTGCACTGTATTTCCAGCTATGTCACACAATAACCTCATGAATACTTAATGCTTTTTATTCAGAAGGTACATAGATTTCCTAAAGTTCCCACATTGCTGCATAAACAGTTCATAAAACCAGCAGGATCTGACTGTGTAAGTGCATTTTAAAATTTATCTGCTAGTGAATTTTAATTATGTAGCCAAGTGATATTATTCTGCTTATATTTTGTCCATAGATTTTGAAGGCAATATTGTGAATAGCCTTAGATTCTTTATAATATGGGTTATATTAAATAAAATATAAAATATCTTTGTGTTATTGCAGAAGTATGCTATGATTTTTTGACCCTTATTAGAAATAATTAATAGAAGCATATTGCTACAGTAATATATATGTAATTATTGGTAATTATTTCTCTCTCTAACATGAAATGTATCTGACATCATACTGTGAAAAGAGAGCGAATAAGAGAAAAATCCCACCTAGCACTCTTATAAAAAATCATCCTACGTAATGATCATGATTGGACATGATTACATGATCCATGCTTTCAGTATTTTCTTTTCAGCTTGTTTACCATTTAGCAGCCAATTTGGTTATTTTGTATGATAGATCTATTTCCTGATGCAAAGTCCAAATCACATCAACAGTCCACTGAGTGAAGAGAAACTATGTGATGTAACAATGGAATATTTTTCTATATATATTTATCAAACTTAGCAATGAGAGTAAAACTTACAATTCTTCAACAGTAGTGAATTCTGCCTAAATAATGACAAATCGCAATTGTGTGTGGTGAATGAGGCCGTTACAGCTGAGAAGAAAGTGCCAGTAGTACTAGAGAAGCAATGTTTCTAGAGAATAACAAAATTAAGTGGAATCAAGTATCATAAAATGAGGTATACAGGAAGACCTCACAGAAGAATACAACTTGTATTAGTAGTAACAGTTTCTGGCAATATCTACTTGATAATGGAGTTTATTACACAACTTCTAATAGAATGTCCTGCTGAATGCAGTTAACAGCCATTTAAGCTGAAATATGATAATTCTATATCATCATGCTTTGTATTGGATACAAGGGAGAAAAATAATATCTCGACACATTGCATTTTCAATGAGTAAATAGACAGTAGGACAATCGTTGAGTACCTGCTTTTAGATCGCTTGCCTGACACATCCTCTGCTATTTATATCACTTCTCCATTTGCACGCAAACACTGAAAGCTACTGATTTTGTTTGTAATAATGGAAATGCAATACTGTAAGCTTTATCATGTCACTGTGCACAGTTTATGACAAATAAATAACAACACTGGCAGACATTTGAAGACAACTAATAATCTTTATCAGAAGCTGAAAATTAAAAGTAAATGACTTTATATTATTTTACTTATTTTATACTTTGACTCACTATGTTTAATTTAATTTATTTTTCAAATCTATATATCAAAATCTTAGTTCAAATCCACACTTGGAAGATAACAGTTCCCAAAGTTTGTGATTCTAAAAATTGGCTGCCCAGTAAAATCACCATGGGAAAGTTGGGTTAAGGAGAAAGCAAATGTTTTGTCAAGCTCTACAGCCTTTGAGTTTTTCAACTTTTGAGTTCCTTAGGTGAAATAATATATTGTCAAGTGGTTGAGACGCAGTAATTAGAAGATGGTTTTCACCTCACAGTGGTATAAAAGCATAGAATAAATGGGTGTCCTGTATGGTGAAACACGAACAGGGAAATACATATATATAACTATAAATATATAAATAAATATATATAAAATACATATAAATATATATGATAATTGACTTTAATGATATAAATACTTGTATTCTTAACACAAATAGTGTTGAGTAGTATATATATAAAATACATATAAATATATATGATAATTGACTTTAATGATATAAATACTTGTATTCTTAACACAAATAGTGTTGAGTAGTATATATATAAAATACATATAAATATATATGATAATTGACTTTAATGATATAAATACTTGTATTCTTAACACAAACTGTGTTAAGAGTAGTAGTCTCTTAATGCTGCCATTAATAACTCAGCATCCAAATGAAGGCAACTGCTTAAACCTAATGTAACTGGAATAGTATGGAGTAAACAAATCACCATATAGATTATGGATGGAGACATAGTTATGGATATATTAAAGTTGTCTGTTGTTATAACATTTTAATATGTTCCCAATGGAAAGATCACTAAGTTTTCAATTAGGATTGGAAGTCTATTTTTATTTACTAAATCCCTTGTTATATCCCATATGATAAAATCTAAGTTTCACTGTATAAAATCACTACAAGTTTTTAACAGCCTGATTCCAAACTACCTTTCTAAACATGTCTGGCTATGTACATTTATCCAAAATACTATGAACTTGCGTATATCTGTTAGTAATAATTTCTCTGCTGTTCCCTCCCCCATCTCAACTTAGAAATATAATGTTCATTTTTAAGCTTAAATATTATTTCTGCAAATTGTTCTAGTTCAAGGCAGAAGTAACCATGGCCCTTCTAAATCCACACCCCCCCATCATGGTCTTTGCTTAAGTGAGTCTCATGCTTGCCAGTGTTGCGAAATGTTCAAGCCCAGAACTTTAGCTTAAAACCCAGACTTAAAATCCTGACTTAACAACTTTTTAGGTGTTTGATTTTGGACAAATTACTACAACTAGATAAATTGTACTTTTCTGATACATTGCACACGTTACATTGTGCATTATCAGCAAATTACATAATTATTTTTTAAAGAATTTTTGGCAAAGTCAACTTTTTGAGACAGCATCACTACATAATCTAGTAGATATAAAATTATATATATAAGGTATGGTTATAGTTTAAAACATTTTTAAATCCATATTTTCAATTTTTTTCACTTGTTTGAAGAAAATAAGTTCCATAGTTTTAGCATCTCCTTCAATCACCACATATGAGGTTTTCCAAGATTGGAAGACTTTTTTACAAGTTCAGTTCACTATATTTATTATCTTTAATCTGTCCAAAGACAAAAAAAGAACATTTCTGCTGCCCTTTCCAACTTCAGCACCACTAGTAAACTAAAGCAACTCCTGCACTAATGGACCAAATTGAAATTCCCTATTTTACTGACTGTTTAATTCCTACAAAATTAAACCACCTGCTTCCTCAGTACAACATTCCATTAACTCATTTTGATTATACTGCAGACTGCAAGTGTCAGTGTAAATAGGGAGTAGGCATTTCTCCAAAATATTTTCTAGCAAAACATTCTGTACTCTATGGACACTTTCAACCAACCTATGGTTCAATAGTTATTCAGTAGTAGGCAGCAAAAATGGTAGCATAAAATAAAATCACTAAAATTGGGGAAAAGCAACAAGCACAAGTTAGTCAGCAATAACAAAAATATTTACACGAAATCCGGAAATTTAACAGGTAGAATGTTACCTCAATTTACTCCCTAAATACTAAAATCAATACCTCATATAATGATGTTCATGTGTAGTCAGCTGCATCTTCTTTGATCAACTTGTTTATAACAATGCACTTCAGAGACTACACAAACTATAGACATATATTCAAATGTTTAACAAATAATAACCCTGAATTTTCATGACCTAAACTCATCAATATAGTGCCAAACTATTTAATTTTTTTGGCCTTTTCGAAAACATGCATTCATATATGGAATGTCTTTTATTATTATTCTTAAATTGCCAAATTAAAATTGTATATATTTATGGTGTACAACATGTTTGAAAATGTATTTATTGTTCAATGATTAACTCAAGCTAATTAATATATGTTCTACCTCACATAGTTGTTTACTGTTATAAAAATACTTAAAATCTACTCTCTTCAATTTTCACATATACAATATATTATTATTAACTATGGTCACCGTATTGTACAAGAGATCTCTTGAACTTAACTGAAGTTTTGTATCTTTTCACCAACATCTTCCCAATCACCACCTCCCCTGCCACCCACTCCCCAGAACATACCTCCTGGTTGTCTTATATTTCAGGGATTTGCAGGAACCATTGACATTACATCCTTCAAATTTTCCCCCGACTACCTAAATTATCTTGTATTAAATTGTTTTTGAAATGACAGGCAATATTGTGTATCCACCATGTACTCTACATGATGCTTCGAAGTACATATGCATTGTGGAATGGCTACAGCTTGCTAATTAACATACAAATTACTTCAGTTACTTTAGTGGTGAGAACACTTTCATTCACTCAGGATTTTTAAGAATACAATATATTATTAACTAGAATCACCACAATCATGCCCCCCAGCCCTGGTGACTTGCTTTTATCATTTTTAATTGACACATAATAATTGTACATATTTATGTGGTACAGTGTAATATTTTGACACATGTATACAATATACAATTATCAAATCAGGGTAATTAGAATATCTATCACTTCAGACATTTATCATTTTTTTGTATTGAGAAATTTGAGAATCCTCTCTTCTAGCTATTTGGAAATATTCAGCATATTGTTTTTAATTATGGTACTAATTAAAACAATAGAACTAATTAAATAAAACTAATAGAACATGAGAATTTATTCCTCCTATATAGCTGTAATTTTGTATCTGTTACTCTGGCTTTCCACCCTCTCACCTGTCTCACCTCTAATAACCACCTCTTCTACTTTCTACTTCTATGAGATTGATAGCGGCAGGAGGCAGACAGATCTTAGGCTGACAGGGCAGGTCCTCAGTGAAACCCAGCCTTTAAACCAAAGATAGTTTAAAGCTTAGCTACAAGTTCTGGGTAAATCCACAGACCAGATTGAGAACCCCTCTTCCTGTTTGGTGTGCTTTTCTCTGTTTGATCCCCACTCTTCACCTATTTTACATATACCTACCATTCCTTAACTGAATTTTTTATGCTATTGTAGCCCACCTTTCAGTGGTGCTTTTGTTTTAGCCTCTTTTGCACACTCACAAACCAATCAGCATGCTCTTCCTCATTCTGAGCCCATAAAAGTGCCAGACCCAGCTACACTGAGAAAAGACCATCTGACTTCAGGTGGGGGACCACCCTGGAGTCCCTTCTCTGCTGAGAGCTGTTTTCTCGCTCAGTAAAACTCTTCTGCCTCCTCACCCTCTGGTTGTCGGTGTAATGTCATTCTTCTTGGATGTAGGACAAGAACTTGGAACCCTACCAAATGTGAGCATGAATAAGGCAGTAACACTGTATGTCTCCACCCCACCAACCCCTGTTAGCACTTAGCAGTTGCTCCATGTGATGGGGAGCAGCAGTGAGGCCAGATCAGCCCCAGAGCCATGGGCCAGAGGGGGTCAACAGGACTGACAAAGCTGTTAACATGACCCCATTCATCGAGCTGCAGATGGAGGAGATAAAAGAGCTGTTAGCTGCTGTAACACCCTCTCTGTGGCTTTGGGCTCACGGGTATTCTTGTTTGAGAACCACCATGTTTTCCTCATCTGGACACTGAAGTCCACCATAGGAATGAATTGTGACATGGGGTCTAGCCACAAGCCCCTCACAGAGCCCACTCTTGTACCAGCACTTACAGCAGTCAGCCTGATCCTGCACTCACTCGCTCACACACCCCCGCCCACTAGGGACTGAGTGCATAGTCACAGTGGCCACAGGATCCACATCAGAGCACAAGCCAGGCACAGCCTGGCAGGCTGAGTGGGCAAGTGCCTTCTGCAATAAGCCCAGTCCCGAGTGAGGCCCAGGCAGGGGCTTCACTAGATGCAAAGGTCTCTGACTGGCAAAGTGGCACTGAAAAAAATTCTACTTCAAGATCAGCTTTTTTTTAAATTCCACATATGAATACTATCCTGTGGTATTTGTCTTTCTATGTCTGGCTTTTTTCACTTAACATAATGTCCTCCAGGTTCATCCTTGTTGTTACAAATGACAGGATACACCATCTTTGACAGTTTAAAAGTATTTATTATCAACAACATGATCAGTGATTGTAGGCACTCATTTGCATTCCAAAATTATTGCCAGATTTGATTGAAACAATAATTCACGCTTATCTATAAGAAAAAATAAAATGTACCCCTCCTTCCAATATGAAACATATCAACTTTTGTAAACTATAATGGTTTCTTCAGAAAGTCACTCATAGACTATACATTCGAAGCTATAGTTTGTAGTTTGCAGATATAAATTATAATTTATAGAGAGATGATAATTTATAAAACCTAAAGATCTACTTTCCTGGTTTGCTTTAAATACATAAAATCAGCTTTGTTTATTAAATTACAGACTTGAATTTCTAAATCAAATATTTTGCATAAGGATGAAGAATATTTGTAGCAGAGCTACTGTAGAAATAAGTATTATTTTACCTATCAAACTATTGAGTTGACATTTTGGACAAAACAGATTAAATATTATATGAATTTTATGAATAATACCCTGTAATTATGGAAAAATAACTTGTACTTGATATAATCTCCTATTAGATCTTAGGTTCTTAGATTAAGTGTTATTAGAAAGCATTCTTGAAAATGGATTAGAGTCACCAATAATATAAACTGAGGTTGTGCCATTGCCGTTTTTTATCATTTAAACTCTGATAATTTGGCAAAGTTGGATATACGTTCTATTGACATAAGAAGCAGAAAAGCAGGCATCTTTTATACTCATGATCTTTCAATCCTATTCTAGGAATGTTGTGAATATGCAAAAAATTGGTGTCATTACTGAATGAAAGTATAACTCACTATTAACTATGTTAAAAACATCGTTTGGCAGACATTTCATTTACAATAATTTGTAAGTAATATAATTTTTCATTTGATATTGATAATATCAAACAAACTTTGTATCTAATGATGGAATTATATGTCTCAGATTCCTCTCATTAACTGTAGAATTATACTGACTTTCTTCACACATTTTGAATCACAATATGATCAGTTTTATTATAAACTTTGCCTCCTTACTTTATTTACTGTCCCCCTTCTAGAAGATACAACTTTCAATGTCTAACTTAATTATAAGTACCTTCTTTAGTCTGTTTGGTTATAAATATTGTCTATTACAAATTCATTCATTTGTTTTTATTTCTTAATAGTGGTAAAATTAAGATAAGATAAAATTCATCATTTGAATCACTTATAAATGTACTCTTCAGTAGTCATAAGTGCATTCACAATTTAGTGTAAACATTGCCACTATTATTTTTCAAGATTTAAAAAATTACCCCATATTAAAACTCTATACCCGTTAAGCAGTAACTCAACATTCTTCCCGCCCCTCATATCTAGCAAACTCTGTACTCTACTTTCCGTGTTGATGAATTTGACAAGTCTAGATACCTTATACAAGTGGAATCATACAGTATTTGTCTGTTTGTGACTGATATTTCACTTAGCATAATGCCCTCAAGGTTTATCCATCCTCTATGTAGCTTGTCTCAGAATTCCTTTTATTTTTAAGACTGAATAATACTTCATTATGTGTGTATACCACATTTTAATTATCCATTCATTCACCAATGAATTTTTGGGTTACTTCCACCTTTTGGCTACTGTGAATAATGTTGCTGAGAATATAGTTGTAAAAATATCTGTGTGAGTCTCTTTTTTCTGTTCTTTTGTGTATCTACATACAAATGAAATTGACAAATTGCATGGTAATTATAATTCTACACTTAATTTTTTGAGAAACTACCATAATGTGTTTCATAGAGGCTGCGCTATTTTAGATTCCTACCAACAGTGCAGGAGGGTTCCAGTTTTCCATACCCTTCACTAGTTATTTTTCTTTTTTTCTTTTTTTAATTAATAGCCATCCTAACATATATAACGTGGTATCTCATTGTGCTTTTGACTTCTATGGCTCTAATGGCTAATGATGTTGGGCATTTTTTAATGTACTTATTGGCTATTTTTATATCATCTTTGGATAAATGCCTATTCAATGGCTTTGTCCATTTTTTTTTTCTTTTTTCTAAGATGGTCTCATTCTGTCACCCAGGTTGGAGTGCAGTAACTTAATCTTGGCTCACTACAGACTCAAGTTCCCAGGCTCAGATGATTCTCCCATCTCAGCCCCCCGAGTAGCTGGGACTACAGATGTGTGCCTCCATGCCCAGGTAATTTGTATATTTTTTTTTGTAGAGACAGGGTTTCACCATGTTGCCCAAGCTTGTCTCCATCTCTTGGGCTCAAGTGATCCTACCACCTGGGCTTCCCAAAATGCTGGGATTATATGCGTAAGCCACCACACCTGGCTGAAGCCAGCCTCTGCCCATTTTAAAAATGAATTTCTGTTGCTGTCCTTGTTGAGTTGTGGGAGTTCTTTGCATGTTCTGGAATTTAATTTATTCACCAGTATTTGATTTGTACATACTTTTCACTTTTTACAGGTTGTATTTTCATTCTTTTGATAGTATCCTTCATTTATGAAAGGTTTTAGAAAATGACACAAAAAGCACATGCAATGAAAGAAAATAATACTTCCATTGGAATTTGTTTCCTTTTTGCTACTAATCTATTATCTGCTTTCCAACCATTTGATTTTATATTTAAATGTAGCAATGCATGACTTTTTCATGTATTAATTTATCTTTACTGTCAACAGTGATTATTACATGTCAACGTTAATAGAGAATTATTTGCTGCTCAGATATTTAATTCAACTTACATACACTTTCCATAGTCTGCTTTTGTTCATTCTGGTGGGTCATAAAAATAAACTCAACATATAACACACACACATATATGAATACACACACACGTCAAAAGGAAAAACACCTTGGCCCACATATGTGATAATTATATAAAGCACAGTGGAAAACAGGCCTCATTTGTCTTGAATTATCATTATGAATAAGTTACAGACAAATCGTGAAGTATATGGATTGCTTTTTAAGTTGTCTTATAGAAGACAAACTTTTGCTCCTTTAATACAGTCACAGCTATTAGTCCTTTATTTGCAGCTTGTATATATATAAATATAAAAGTACATGAACTGATTTGTAGGACCCTTCTGGGAGAAATTTCCTGGCATGTACGTACCAGGAAAAAGACCAACTCACCATGTCTCCTCTCTTGCTGCAGCCTCTTCCACTGTTTATTATTCAGTTCCACCAAGTGGTTATTGAATGCTGCTGTGTGTTAGGCACCAGTAGGTAATAGGAATGTAGTTGATGGAAACTAGACAGTTTTCCTTTGTGTTCCTTACAAATCACATAAATAAACATAAAATTACAATTAGCATAAAGACTATAAGCATGAAGTGTTAATGCATCGTACCAAGGAATGTATAAAAGGGAGAATAGATCATGTTAGATATTAAGGGACACCTATTTTTTTGTCTCAACTATCAAATCTACTAAAGATTAGGTAGTAAGAAATTTGGTGAATTTTACTCTGTAAAAATAATACTATAGGTTCCAGATTATAATTGTGCTAAGAAATTAATGCTGGATTAAACTAAGTGTGTTTTGCAGTCTTTCAGTTAATAAGAATTAGAAAACCAAGCACAAAATAATTTGCTTCTTTTTTATCACTCTTCTTTTTTTTTTTTTTTTTTTTTTGATATGGAGTCTCACTCTGTTGCCCAGGCTGGAGTGCAGCGGTGAGATCTCAGCTCACTGCAACCTCTACCTCCTGGGTTCAAGTGATTCCCCTGCCTCAGCCTCCTGAGTAGCTGGGACTACAGGCACGTGCCACCATGCCCAGCTATTTTTTTTTTTTTTTTGTATTTTTAGCAGAGATGGGGTTTCACCATGTTAGCCAGGATAGTGTCTATCTCCTGACCTCATGATCCACCCTCCTTGGCCTCCCAAAGTGCTGGGATTACAGGCTTGAGTTACCACGCCCAGCCCTTCGTTCTTATTTTAAGAAATACCTCACGATATTCTGTTAGATCCTTCTGGTATATGTTTTCTAAAACAATTAGATTCTCTCAATTTGTATTTTATATTATACACATAGCAAAATTAAGCAAATGAAAATCATTTGAATGTTTTAGGTATAGCAATTTGAAATTATTTTTCACATTAATTGACTCCTGGGGATCCTTAGAATTTAGGGCATTCCAAGGATCTTTAAGAATCTAATAGGAAAAGTAAGGTCCATTTATTCAGTAGACATGTACTGAGTGCTTCCTATGATCTAAGCCAGGTGCTAGGTGCTAGGTCCTACACACAGAGATCAATTTTTACCCAGTTAATAGGAAAACACCAAACAAACAAAGCCCCTTTTCTTAACTTAAACTACTTGATAGAAAACATTACTAAATTATTGTGTTTTTTCCTTTTCTGTAAAGCTTTGCTTGATATAATCACAGGACTCTTATTTTTATAACCATCTTATTTATTTAATTCCAATTCTGGATCAAGCAGTGTGTTATATGTTATATGATAACAGACAAGATAACCAGAATCTCTGCCATTGCAGAACATATAAAGTCTGGGGCCAGGCTAGGCGTGGTGGCTCACACCTGTAACCCAAACACTTTGGGAGGCTGAGTCGGTCTACCACAGAAGTTCAAGACCAGCCTGGCCAATGTAGTGAAACCTCATCTCTACTAAAAATACAAAAATTAGCCAGGAATCATGGCACAGGCCTGTAATCCCAGCGACTTGGGAAGCTGAGGCAGGAGAATTGCTTGAACCCAGGAGGTGGAGGTTCCAGTGAGCCAAGATTGTGCCACTGCACTCCAACCTGGGTGACGGAGGCAAACTGTGTCTCAAAAAAAAAGTATGAGGCCAATAATGACGGCTCTGTTGAAAAATTATTAAAGTGAATTATTGTCAAAATATTTTTTTTTAATATTTAGGCATCCTCTTTTTTTAAATTATCTTTTAAATTCTAGGGTACATGTGCACAACGTGCAGGTTTGTTACATATGTATACATGTTCCATGTTGATGTGCTGCACCCATTAACTCATCATTTACATTAGGTATATCTCCTAATGCTATACCTCCCCTCTACACCCACCGCATGACAGGCCCCAGTGTGTGATGTTCCCCTTCTCGTGTCCAAGTGTTCTCATGGTTCAATTCCCTCCTGTGAGCGAGAACATGTGGTGTTTGGTTTATTGTCTTGCAATAGTTTGCTGAGAATGATGGTTTCCAGCTGCATCTATGTCCCTACAAAAAAAATGCGTGTACTTAGCTTGTTTTGAAAATTTTAATTTAATCATATATTTATTATGATTAGGAGAAAATAAGTTTTAATATGATGAATATTTCAAGGTAGGTAGAAGAGAGAATTACAAATGTTCTCACCAAAAAGAAATCATAAATATTGGAAGTGATAAATATGATAATTATTCTAACTCAATCACTACATATTGTAAACATGTATCAAAGCACTACATTGTACCCAATAAATATATACAATTACTATGTCAATTTAAAATAAAATAAAATAGGGAATCCTTTCCCCATTTCTTGTTTTTTTTCAGGTTCATCAAAGATCAGATGGTTGTAGATGTGTGGTATTATTTCCGAGGGCTCTGTTCTGTTCCATTGGTCTATATCTCTGTTTTGATACCAATACCATGCTGTTTTGGTTACTGTAGGCTTGTAGTATAGTTTGAAGTCAGGTAGCATGATGCCTCCAGCTTTGTTCTTTTGGCTTAGGACTGTCTTGGCAATGTGGGCTCCTTTATTGGCTCCATATGAACTTTAAAGTAGTTTTTCCCAATTCTGTGAAGAAAGGCATTGGTAGCTTGATGGGAATGGCATTGAATCTATAAATTACTTTGGGCAGTGTGGTCATTTTCATGATATTGATTCTTCCTATCCATGAGCATGGAATGTTCTTCCATTTGTTTTTGTCCTCTTTTATTTCATTGAGCAGTGGTTTGTAGTTCTCCTTGAAGAGGTCCTTCACATCCCTCATAAGTTGGATTCCTAGGTATTTTATTCTATTTGAAGCAATTGTGAATGGGAGTTCACTCATCATTTGGCTCTCTGTCTGTTATCGGTATATAGGAATGCTTGTGATGTTTGCACATTGATTTAGTATCCTGAGACTTTGCTGAAGTTGCTTATCAGCTTAAGGAGATTTTGGGCTGAGACGATGGAGTTTTCTAAATATGCAATCATGTCATCAGCAAACAGGGACAATTTGACTTCCTCTTTTCTTGATTGAATACTCTTTCTTTCTTTCTCCCGCCTGATTGCCCTAGCCAGAACTTCCAACACTATGTTGAATAGGAGTGGTGAAAGAGGGCAACCCTGTCTTGTGCCAGTTTTCAAAGGGAATGCTTCCAGTTTTTGCCCATTCAGTATGATATTGGCTGTGGGTTTATCATAAGTAGCTCTTATTATTTTGAGATATG